>NW_022440350.1:0-7305 GCF_009761245.1 Sapajus apella
ATGCATTTGCGGGCCGGGTATGGTGGCTCACACATGTAATCCCTGCACTTTGGGAGGCTGAGGTGGGCAGATTGCCTAAGCTCAGGAGCTCAAGACCAGCCTGGGCAACATGGTGAAACACTGTCTCTACTAAAAATACAAAAATTAGCTAGGTGTGGTAGGGTACTTGTAGTCCCAGCTACCTGGTAGGCTGAGGCAGGAAGATCACTTGAACCCGGGAGGCAGAGGTTGCAGGGAGTGAGCCAAGAGGGGATCAGTGCACTGCAGCCCGGGCAACAGAGCCAGACTCCACCTCCAAAAACAAAAATAAAAATAAAAATAAATAGGACAGGTATATTGGTTCACGCCTGTAATCCCAGTACTTTAGGAGACTGATATAGGCAGACTACCTGAGGTCAAAAGTTTGCGACCAGCCTGGCCAACATGGTGAAACCCAATCTCTACTAAAAATACAAAATTTACCCAGGGCTCACGCCTGTAATGCCAGCCACTTGGGAGGCTGAGGCAGGAGAATCATTGGAATCTGACATGCAGAGGTTGCAGTGAGCCAAGATTGCACCACTGCACTCCAACCTGGATGACAGTGTGAGACTCTGTCTCAAAAAACAAATAAATGCATTTTCATCTTAGTATATTTTTCCTTTTTTTTTTACCCCCCAGAAACAGGATCTCTCTGTGTTGCCCAGGCTGGTCTTGAACTCCTGGGATCAAGTAATCTTCCCACATTGACCTCCCAAACTGCTGGGATTACAGACATGAGTTACTGTACTTGGCTGCTATTAACAATTTATGATAGATTTATGGGGACATGACCCCATCATGAGCCAAGAAGCATCTGTAATCATGCTGAAAATGGGGCTGGCTTGTGTGAGGATATGGGGGAGTGTCACAAAACACAAGGGGACCAGGGCCTGCAGGGGGACACCACAGGCTGCCTCTGGCTCAAACCCAGGGCTCCCTGCTCTGTGTCTCCTGCTGCAGGACAGATCCCAGGCTCGCAGCTCTGCAAATCCATGCTGACTGAACTGCAGGACTTCAAATCCACAGCTGGGGGTTATGGGCGATGTTGGAGCAGGAGCAAGGCAGGGGGGACATATCAGGGGTTGCACCTGCAGCCACATTGGCAGAGCAAGTTCATTTTGTTTTTTCTTTTCTTTTCTTTTTTTTTTTTTTTGGAGACAAAGTTTCACTCTTGTTGCCCAGGCTGGAGTGCAATGGCATGACTTCGGCTCACCGCAACCTCAGTGTCCCATATTCAAGCGATTCTCCTGCATCACCCTCCTGAGTAGTCAGGATTACAGGCATGCACTAGCAGGCCTGGCTAATTTTGTATTTTTAGTAGAGATGGGGTTTCACCATGTTGGCCAGATGGTCTCAAACTCCTGACCTCAAATGGTCCACTTGCCTCAGCCTCCCAAACTGCTGGAATTACAGGTGTGAGCCACCACACCTGGCCCTGGTTTCCCTGTCCTGCCTGCTGGCTCTGTACAGCCTCAGCTTCTCTTCCCCCAACCCCTAGGTGATAATGAGCAACCCCCACTCCCTGAGGTCCTAGGCCACCTTCTATCAGAGCAATTACAAGTTACATGGGAACACCAATTACAATCTGGTAAGCTATGTCCCCACCAAACCTCGCTGCATGTCCCCCGAGGGCTCCCTCTTCCTTCTTCCCTTACAAGCATAAAGAGCTGAGGAATTTCCAGACAACACAGCCCCTAGCCCTGTCCCGTGGTGGGAAGATGATTAGGCAGCCATCACCTACACACTTTACTTCATTAAAGTGTCACACAGGTCAGGTGCGTGTGAACCTGTAATCCCAGCACTCTGGGAGGCTGAGGCAGGTTGATCACAAGGTCAAGAGTTTGGGACCCACCTGACTGACATGGAGAAACCCTGTCTCTACTAAAAATAAAAAAATTAGCAGGCCGTGGTGGCATGTACATGTAACCCCAGCTACTAAATAGGCTGAGGTAGGAGAATCACTTGAACACGGGAGGCAGAGGTTGCAGTGAGCTGAGATTGTACCACTGCACTCCAGACTGGATAATAGAGTAAGATCCCATCTCAATCAATCAATCAATCAAGTAAGTAAGTATCACATGGGAGATTCCCAAATGGCATGATGGAAAGGAGCATAACCCAGCCTGAGGCAAGGCTGGAGATCTGAGTTAGCTGAGTAAACTGAGGCATAGGGATTTAATGGGGGCAATTTCCACAGCACAGGGGCCTGACCAGCTGCAAGTCAGCAACAGCAAACTTCTTTGACCAGGCTCATCACATCCAGATGAGTGAGAAAAACAATCACTCCTCACTGTGTGTCCCCAGAACTCTGGGAGCAAGTGAGCGGGAGCCGTCATACTGGGGCCATTTTTTCTGTGAGCTTCCAGAAGCCTTTCACAGGCGGTGGGATTAGAACGGAGCAGGGCTTGGCCGAGCGCAGTGGCTCACACCTTGAATCCCAGCACTTTGGGAGGCCAAGGTGGGTGGATGGCCTAGGGTCAGGAGTTGGAGACCAGCCTGGCCAACATGGTGAAACTCCAGCTCTACTAAAAATACAAAAATTAACCAGGTGTGGTAGCACTCACCTGTGGTCCCAGCCACTCAGGCAGATGAAGCAGGAGAATCTCTTGAACCTGGGAGGTGGAGGTTACAGTGAGCCAAGATTGCGTCACTGCACTCCAGGCCTGGGTGGCAGAGCAAGACTCTATCTCAAAAAAAAAAAAAAAAAAAAAAAGTCGGGGCAAGGGGCAGAGTGGGGCTAAGTGGCTTCCAGGTTTACCTCTACTCCAACACCCCATCTCTCCCACAGTCCTGAGTTGGGGGATGCCCATGGTGTTCCACAGGTGCACTTGGGATTTTCTCTCCTGACCCCACAGGATATTTACCTAAAACAGAAGCAGCACTGAGGCAGGACCGACCCAACTTCACTTCCAGGTATCCAGGTTCCTGGACAGAGGTGGGGACTGGGCTGCCTATGGGAAGTCCCTTAGCAGGAGCAGAGAGAAGCAGGGCTGAGATCACAACCCCAGCTGAAGAACAGTAAAACAGGATGATTAAAACACTTTACAAGAGCCAGGTGAGGTGGCTCACACCTGTAATCCCAGCACTCTGGGAGGCCGAGGTGGGCGGATCACCTGAGGCCAGGAGTTTGAGACCAGCCTGGCCAACATGATGAAACCCTGTCTCTACTAAAAATACAAAAATGAGCCAGGTGCAGTGGCCAGTGCCTATAATCTCAGCTACTCAGGAGGCCGAGGCATGAGAATGGCTTGAACGTTGGAGGAGGAGGTTGCAGTGAGGCCAGATCATGCCACTGCACTCCAGCCTGGGTGACACAGTGAGACTCCATCTCAACAACAACAACGACAAAACACTTTACAAATGGTGGTCCCTCAAAACACTTACACACAGCATTACCATTTGCTCTAACAAAGCCACTGCCATCCATCCCAAAAGAATAGAAAGCAGGAACTCAGGGAGGTATTTGCACATGTGTGCTCACAGCAGCGCAATTCACAACAGCCAAAAGGCAAAATCAACCGACGGGCCCACCATCAGATGAAAAGATAAACACAGTGTGATCCATCTGCACAGCAGAATATGACTCAGACTTAAGAAGGAAGAGAGGCCGGGCGAGGTGGCTCACGCCTGTAATCCCAGCACTCTGGGAGGTCACGGTGGATAGAAGCTCTGTCTCAAAAAAATAAGTACATACAAATAAAGGGAAATAACAAAGGACGTGAGAATATATCGTGAGTGACTCTAATAAGTAAGGACTGAAAGCATTCTCAGCTGCTGATAGCATTACTACCAATCAGTTCAGTTATGTTCCTTTTCCCGGCTGGGAAGACCTGCACTTTTCCCCCGGGGCTCACCTTTCTGTACACCAGGCCAGTGATGGCCGACTGCAGCCTCATCTGCAGCACCTTGAGCCGGTACGTGTTCTGCTGCTTAAACAGCGTTTGCAGGCAGGCCAAGAGGAACATCAGCACAGTGAGGAGGTAGTCCTTCCAGGCCGGAGGCTTGAGATCACCAATAAACTCCAGGAAAAGGCTTGCAGGGGAAGGAGGGAGAAGGTACAGCTGGTGAGAGGAGGTGCCCACGTGTGTTGCCTTTGCCCAAACCAGGCCAGGTGTGGAGGATCAGTTGGCATGGCTGACTTTTTCACAATCATGATCTCGGTTATTTCCCCCACTGTGCATGCTTCTTTGCAATCTGACTGCAGCTCCTCAAAATCAAGAGATGGTGTTTTTATTCACCTTTGTTATGGGCTAAATTGTGTCCTCACAAAATTTGTATGTCGAAGCCCCAGCCCCCGGTATCTCTGAATGTGACTGTATTTGGAAATAGGGCCTTTAAAGAGGCAATAAAGTTAAAATGATGTCCTTAGGCTGGGCCCTCATCCAGTCTGACTGGGGTCCTTATAAGAGGAGAAAATGTAGACACACAGGGAGACACCAGGGCACACACAGAGGAAAGACCATATGAGGACACGGGGAGGAGGTGGCCAACTGCACGCCAAAGGCAGAGGCCTCAGATGGAATCAACTTGCGGATACCTGATCTGGAACTTCCAGCCTCCAGAATCATGAGAAAAATACATTTCTGTTGAAGCTACTCAGTTGTCTGTGATGCTCTGTTATGGCCGCTGAGCAGACACCACTTGAATCTGGGCTGGCCACAAAACCACCTTTGACCAACAGAGCAGAGTGGAGGTAAAGCTATGCCAGCTGTGAGCCTCAAGAGAAAATGTGGCTTTCGGCCTATTGCTTAGAAGCCTCCCAAGCAGCCACATGAGCAAATCTGAGCTAGCTTTTTGGAGGATAGGAACCCACATGGAACAGAAAGCCATCCCAGCTTCAGACACACAGCTGCAGGCACATGAGAAAACCCAGCCAAGGAAAGAAGAACCACCCATCTGAGCCCAGTCCACATTACTGACCCACATTACCATGAACTAAATAAATGAATGCTTATAATTTTAAGCCACTCACCTTGGGACATTTTACAACAAGAGCTAATTTCTAGTCAGTTAAGAGCTTGCTTATTTGCCTTTCTGGGGCACAGTCACTTTCTCATTAATCATTTTCCCTTTTCAGTATCCTTCTCACCCACGCTGCAGTGTCTCAAGCACCAGATCTATAGGCAGAGTCATGAGAGCTGAAGCCCTCTGACCCTGGAGGGATGCCATTAAGAGACCACCAGCCTTAGCAGAGCTCCTGAAGTCTGGCCTCACCTAATAGCTTGGGGACAGTCAACCTGAAGACATCACTGATTAAGCGGCTGTGGGTCCCATGAGGAAGGTAGCATGCAACACCTGCCAGATGGTCCTCAGCAGTGGGCCCCACTGCCTCCCCTCTTGCCATAGGAACGGCTCAGTCTCTGGAGCCTCCATGCTACTGCCTCCTTTCCTTTTAAACACTATTGCCTTGGTGTGCCTTAGAGGAAGGGAGAGGTTGGCTCTGGGTCCCATTTTATACTCTCAGCCACCAGCAGCAGGGCCAGGAATTAAAAGCTTGTTTTCCTAACAATGGGCTTGGGTGGGTGTGGATCCAGCCTGGCTCCCTCACCTGTGCCTTCTTATCACACTGAGTACCCATTTAAGAGGCAGTCACAGGAGTTGTGGGGCAAGGGCAGGAGGGCAGCCCTGGGGACTCTTAGATGGCCATGGGAAAGCACACACGTTGAGCACCTACTACGTGCCAGACACTTCCCAGTCATCCTAAGACACCTGGCAGGCCAAATGTTGTTCCCATTTCACAGATGAGAAAACTGAAGCTCAGAGAAGTGAACTTGTCCAAGGGCACACAGCTGAGAAGTAAAAGCTGGGATTCAATTCTGTCTCTCTGCCTCCACAGCCCATGCACTTTTCTTTTTTTTGAGATGAATTCTCACTCTGTCACCCAGGCTGCAGTGCAGTGATGTGATCTCGGCTCACTGCAACCTCTGCTTCCTGGATTCAAGTGATTCTCTCACCTCAGCCTCCCAAGTAGCTGGGTTTACAGGCAAATGCCACCACGACCAGCTAATTTTTGTATGCTTAGTAGATGAGGTTTCACCATGTTGGTCAGACTGGTTTTGAACTACTTCAAATGATCCACCAGCCTCAGCCTCCCAAAGTGCTGAAATTACAGGCCTGAGCCACTGCACCCAGCCTCCAATGTACTTTTTAATCTATCATGTTGTCGACCTGGGGGAAGACCACCACCCCCTCTTCCACATGCACAACCAGCCAGCCTTTAGGTGGTTTTGAACCGGTGGAGAATCACAGCTGATATGCATGGGGCCTGGTGCTCTGGCTCTGGGTGAAAGCACAGACAGAGGCTCAGGCTGCCTCAAACTCATAAGATCCCCAGCCTTTTGCCATAAACAGGGCCACAGAGAAGAGCTAAACTGAGGAACAGAGAGGAGGTGGTAGCGGGAGGCCCAAGGGCCCTTCCAGGGCAGGTCAGAAGCCTTGGGCCATACTGGAGAGGCTGGGGTGATGCAGCTGCTGATAGCCGGTCGCTGTGTGATCTTGGGTAGGTAGGTTGCTCTCCTCTCTGTGTGTGAGAGGATGGGTGTTGTCCCCACTCTGAGTCCCTTGTGTACCGCTGACAATCTGTAAGGTTATCAGTAATTTCTTGCTTGCTTGCTCTTTTAAGACAAAGTTTCAGTCTTGTTGCTCAGGCTGGAGTGCAGTGGCATGATCTAAGCTCACTGCAACCTCCATCTCTCAGGTTCCAGTGATTCCCCTGCCTCAGCCTCCCAAGTAGATGGGACACACCCCCATGCCCGACTAATTTTTGTCTTTTTAGTAGTGATGGGGTTTCACCACATTGGCCAGGCTAATCTTAAACTCCTGACCTCGGGTGCTCCACCTGCCTTGGCCTCCCAAAGTGCTGGGATTAAGGGTGTGAGCCAACATGCCTGGCCACTTAGTAATTTCAATCCCCATTACAAATCTCTGACCCGGGGCCACGTACAGACATCAGCTCCATACATGAAGGAGCTCACTGACTTCTCTTAACCCCCTTGCCAGGTGGGTATTACTAGACTCTCCATTTTACAAATGGGGAAGGAAGCTGAGGATCTGAGAGGTGGTGATAGCAGCCTGAGGTCACACAGCAAGGGCAGAGCAGGGATTGTAGCCTCAATCTTGAGTTATGGTTCCTAGAGTGTTTCTTGTGCACTAAGGACCCCCAACCCCACAATAATAATAATAATAATAGTAATAATAATAATAAAGGAAGCATAACAAAAATCCCCTTGTGAGCTCAGGTGGCAAGACCCTTGCAGGCCATGGTCTTTGTCCCTCATTGCTGGC
>NW_022440351.1:0-7305 GCF_009761245.1 Sapajus apella
AGTGTCTGATTTAGATAGGGCCCACAGACAGGTTGCACCAGGTGTGACGTTTCCATATTGCATGGGGAAGGCTGGCCACCCCACCCTAATCTTATTGTGCAAATCGGCTTTCCACTTGGCCAGGGTCATGTCATCTGCTCCCTACTGCACACGTGGTTGGAAAGGAAAAAAGATGGAGCTGCCATGTTGAAGATGCCTAGTCCCAGGTAGCCTTTTGCTATTGGCACTGCTGCCAGCATTCACATGTGCAAACTTCTAGCTTGCTTGTCTGTTTTTCCAGCTCAAAAGAAAATGATTTGAGGGCTGCTTTTCATGAAAAGGAAAACCTTACCAACGTTTCCTATATCTTCAACTATCTGCCTAAATAATTAATTTCTCTCTCTCTCTCTCTGTTTCTCCCTCTCTCTCTCTCTCCCCCCCCTTCTCTCTCTTTCCTTTTCTTTCTTTCCTTTCTTGAAATAAAGTCTCACTGTGTCACCCAGGCTGGAGTGCAGTGGTGCGATCTCAGCCCACCGCAACCTCAACCTCCCGGGTTCAAGGGATTCTCATGCTTTAGCCTCCTGAGTAGCTGAGATTACAGGGATGCACCACCACACCTGGATAATTTTTATATTTTTACTAGAGATGGGGTTTCACCAGGTTGGCCAGCCTGGTCTCAAACTCCTGACCTCAAATGATCTGGCCACGTCAGCCTCCCATAGAGCTGGAATTACAGGAGTGAGCCACTGCTCCGGGCCTAGATGGAAGTTTTATTAATATAATAGGAACATGAGGACAGGTCCCTATCCAACACACTATCTCACTTAAGCCCTCTGCTCCTATTGATTTTGAACTGTATTCTTGGCTCATTTTAATCTTTTCTCAAGATTTAAACAATTTGAAGTGTCAAAAGCCAAAAATATAACAAATTTAGTTTAAAGATCTCAATTAACCTGATGATTCTAGGATAGGGCAATGCTTCATTCCATAAAATAGAAAATGTATCCCAGTGAGCTGAGTGGAGGAGGCTGGCTTTATACGACAGACTAAAGCTGAAGAAAACAGAAACCAAGAACAGGGTGTATACAGTGTGTATTTGTTACTTTTCAAAGTTACTTTTTCTTATAAGGCACGTAGGAGGAGAGACAACAATAGAAAAATTGAAGACTTAAACTGGCCTCTTTAGGAACTTGTCTACTTTTCTTTCTCCTGATTTTTAGGAAGGTCAGACAAAAGCTTAGTTTAAGTTTGGTGACACGAAACTTTAGCATGAGTGACTCCATTCTAATTTTTAATCAATTCTGTTGGGGCCTAGTGCAGGAGCTTAGTTAAAAACAATGGCCTCATAATTTTTATCTAACAGAAGTCTTCTTCATATTATTGTAACAGAATGCAGATCCAGATGCTCGCCATTTGCAGAATTCAATTAACAAGAGCAAGCTCTGGTAGAAAGAAAGTGACTTTATTAACCAAAACTATTGAAGGGGAAGTGGCAGGATTCCTATCCAAAGTAACTCCTTCAGCTGTGGTTGAGAGAGAAGGCAGGGGTTTTAAAAAGGGATACCTTGATATGGAAGGCATGCAAAAATTGGGCTGAGTACAATCCACGTGTCTTGTTTTGGTGGCCATCTTGGGTCCCAGTCCACCTGGACATTAGGCTGACATCATCTCAACAATGACATCATCTCAACAATGAATGACATCATCTCAGCAATCGTTGTTAATTCGCCACCTTGAAGCCATCTCTGGACCTTTGAAACTGGGTCTCCAGGCTTGGTCTGTTTCAAGATTAGCTCCTAGAACTTCTAAGAAGACACACGATTAGATACTAGCATACAGTTAGATAAATGTGAAAACAGTATATACAGTCATAATGTGAGGGATGTGGAGTCTCTTTTAAGGATAAGGAAAGTCTTCTGCAGTTTGCCTGAAGGTTGTATCTTGAAACCCAAGATAAAGGAAAAATAAAAATGTTTGATGCATTTTCAGGCTAAGTTGGCTGACTACATTATGTCTATTTTACCAAATACCTTTTCCTGCACTATTTACTGATTCACCATATTCATTTTAATACCTAAGCCCTTATATTACAGTAGTTAATATTTTCATCAATATTATCCAATGCTTAGTACAGAATAGAAAACTAAATAGCAAGTAACGACTGTCATTGTTACCATTAGGACGAACATTATATATGTAAAAAGACTTCAAACTGTAGACAAGATTGAATGACAAATAAGAGGTTGTCTTTACACCAATATTTGAGTCTCCAGAGTCACCATATTACAATCAGGAGAATTAAAACATGATCTGAAATTGCTCAGTAATGAATTTATCACTTATAAAATACCCATAAAACATGTCTTCGTTATTGACATTAACTTCTGATTTATCCCTGACCATTATCAATATCTTCTTGATTGACCTAACTGATAACATCTAGCAATACAATGCAAGTACAGTCAATGTAAATACATTGCAAAGCAGAATTGAAAATCTCTCCAAAAGTGTGGGCTTTCATAAAATCAGTTTGGGTGATGTCAGAACTGTTTCAATTACAGGCAAAGAAACTCACAGAAATAAACTAGTTAGCAATTGAGTTAAATAAAGGACAATGATGGACATGTAAAAAAATATATTTGAATTGAGGGGTTGGAAAAGAGCCACTGTTAAAAATTCATGACGTTCTTTTTTTTTTTTTTTTTTCATGGGGGATGGAGTCTTGCTCTGTTGCCCAGGCTGAAGTGTAGTGGCACGAACTCAGCTCACTGCAACCTCTGCCTCTCAGGTTCAAGTGATTCTCCTGCCTCAGCCTCCCAATTAGCTGGGACTACAAGCTCGTGTCACCATGCCTGATGGATTTTTTGTATTTTTAGCAGAGAATATGTTTCACCAGGTTAGCCAGTATGGTCTCGATGTCTTGACCTTGTAATCTGCCTGCCACGGCCTCCCAAAATGCTGGGATTATAGGCATGAGCCACCGCGCCCGGCCCATGAAGTTCTTGACTATGCCTTTGCAAACAGGACCCTCTTAATGATGTTAATGTTCAAGTCAACTGTGAATGGTAAGGTCTGTAATGCTGTCATACAATTTTGTAGAAAAAATTAACCATCTCTTCCAAAAAATTTACATTTTATTCATTTTGTATTCTATGATTCAGCTAAGTTGCTATTATGAACTACCTTTGGATCCATATAAAATGAACTTATTCTCATAATTTATAGCTACAGCTTTTCTTCTATTTATAACAAAATATTGGTTACCTTTTAATAGGTTGTAAGGCCTTTCTTTGAGAGAACAAGTAATTTTGCGATAATGAAGATCTCTAGTATGTTAAAATGATGGTGCTGCCAGGCATGGTGGCTCAAGTCTGTAATCCTAGCACTTTGGGAGGTCAAGGTGGGCGGATTACATGAGGTCAGGAGTTTGAGACCAGCCTGGCCAACATGGCGAAATGCCATCTCTCCTAAAAAGATACAAAAATTAGCCAGGCATGGTGGTAGTGAATGCATGTAATCCCAGCTACTTGGGGGGATGAGGCAGGAGAATCATTTGAACCCAGAAGACGGAGGTTGCAGTGAGCTGAGATCACACCACTGCACTACAGCCTGGGTGACAGTGAGACTCCATTTCAATAAAATAAAGTGATTATGAAGACTGTCTAGAAATGTGGTTGATGCTCTGTAATATGATGCCAAGTGTTAAACAGCGGGCACCAAAGACTATTAAAGATAATTATAATCATGTAAAAATATATATGTACTTGAATAAGAGCTAAAGACAAAATTTAAAATGTATGTTAGTATGGAGGAATTAAAGATAATTTCCTTCCTTCTTATCTCCCCCCAATATATTTTATTCTTAATAATTTTTGGCTAACTAAACAATAAGCTCGGAAAAATAATCCAATATGAATTTGAGTCATTTAGTCTGGAATCTTAGTAATGCTGCATGTTGATTAAGGACATCCCTGACTTAATGTTCAAAGGGTATAAAAGACAGTCTCCAATGTGGCTTCCAGTGACCCTACCCCCTGGTATTCATGCCCTTGAAATGCCTTCTTCTTGCATGTGGGCTGGACTGACTGACACTCTCTTTATGTAAAGAACAGGGAGAAGACATGGAATAGCACATCTAAGATTAGGTCATAAAAAGTCTGCAGCATGTACTCAGGAGGCTGAGGCAGGAGAATTGCGAATTGCTTGAACCTGGGAGGTAGAGGTTGCACTGAGCCAAGACCACGCCACTACACTCAAGCCTGAGCTGTAAGAGCAAAACTTTGTCTGGAAAAAAAAAAAAAAAGTCTGTGGCTTCTGTCTTCGGTGCTCCGCCTCTCTGGCTCTTTGCTCACTCACTCTGAAAGAAGCCAGGGGTCACACAGTGAGCTGTTCTATAGAGAGGCACATGGAGCAAGGAACTTATGTTTTCT
Source organism: Sapajus apella (assembly GCF_009761245.1). Classification (NCBI taxonomy): domain Eukaryota; kingdom Metazoa; phylum Chordata; class Mammalia; order Primates; family Cebidae; genus Sapajus; species Sapajus apella. The sequence goes on from NW_022440351.1 coordinate 4,410, forward strand.
GCCAAGAGTCACATGAGTGAGCTTGGAAACTGAGTCACACCCTGCACATTCATGTACACAAGGGATTCAGTTAAGCCTTGAGATGACTACAGCCCTTGCCAACACCTTGATTGTCACCTTGTCAGAGACCCAAAGCCAGAAGCAGCCAGCTCTGCCTTCCTGGATCCCTGACAATTCCGTTGTTTTTTTTGTTTGTTTTTGTTTTTGTTTTTTAACTGACATACTAAGCACATACAACTTTAATTGACCCCCACAAAAAAAGTACCAAATGTACAAGTGAAAAAAATCCAAACAGTTTGTAAGAAGTAGAAAAGTTCCTCTCCAAAGTTTCCTTTCTTGTTAAAGAATAAATCATAAGTGTTAGAAATGAACATTTGTTTTAAAGACTTTCTTCACGGCCTTCTTGCTTTTTACTGATAAGTATTTAAGCCCTACCCTATGTAGCTGTCAGACATGCTCAGACACCTAGTACATTCTATGTCCTTGTACTTTAACCAAGATATTGATGCTATTACTTTTCTTAAGTCTTTTTTGCAAGCAACTTCCTGTCCCTTCCTTTTCCTTTTGTTCTCCATTGCCTTTACTTATTCAAGAAAGTTTTAAGTTATCAGCCAATCAGGTTCAGTTTTAGATTGTGAAGTCTGGCTCCAAGCGACAGAGATCAGACACAGCAGTAAGGACGACCCCCAAATGCGTAAAAGATAAGTATGTCTGCTTTTCCTTTGTTCATTGTACTCTCGTGGCAAGATGGCTAACAGGAGCACCCTGTCTGCAGAAAGTAAAATTGCCTTGTTAAGAGATCCTTTGTCTCAGTGCCGATTTTTCTGGCAGCACGGAGCATCTGTTTCCAACACAGTTCATACAAGCTTAACTAATATGAGCTGTTTTCATATACGGCTGTATACATGCAAAAAAGCTATCCTATATGTATATACAAAAATTGTTTACATAGGTCTTTACAGAAGGATAATGGAAAGGCAAAGAAAATTGACATCATAAATGCTGTTTTAAGCTACTAATTTGTGGGGGCCATTTGTTATACAGCAATCAATAGCACATATAGAAATTTATATTCAAATCTCTGGAAGTTTGTCCTTTAAGAAGACATGATAATTTACTTGATTTACTATTACTGTGCCTATAAACATTTTTAATATCTCTGGATTGAGATATTACAGAACTGCTTTTTGGAAACAAATACAAGAATTTGGAGTGTATAGAGGAAGGGATTATTAGCTAAACGATTAGGGTGACCTCTAGGAGCTGAAAAAGGCCAGGAAGTCCAGGCACGATGGCTAATGCCTGTATTCTCAGCACTTTGGAGGCTGAGGCAGGTGGATCACCTGAGGTCAGGAGTTCATTACCTGGCTAACATGGTGAAACCCATTTCTCCTAAAAATACAAAAATTAACTGGTCGTGGTGGCATGCATCTGTAATCTTAGCTACTCAGGAAGGCTGAGACACGAGGATCGCTTGAACCCAGGAGGCGGAGGTTGCAGTGAGCCAAGATTGCACCACTGCACCCCAGCCTGGGCGACAGAGTGAGATTCCGCCTAAAAAATGAAAAGGAGAGAAAAAAAAAAAAAAGGCAAGAAAACAAACTCTCCCCTCAGAATTTCAGAAGGAACCAATTCTACTGACACCTTGATTTTAGCCCAAGGCGACTGACTTGGGATGTCTGACCTCCCACACCATAAGATATTAACTTTGTGTTGTGTTAACCCACAGAGTTTGCAACAATTTGTGACAGCAGTTGATGGGAAACAAATAAAGCTGATTGAGCTTTAACAGTGCAACTGTTTCCTCATCTGTAAAATGAGAATATTAACAGTGTCTGCCTCCCAGGGCTGAGGTGAGGTTAATGAGTCAATATGCACGTAGTTTATAGATGGGTCCTGCATCAGCTCTGAGAGCGTGAACTCCATTTCAGGCTTTTTTCTAGTCAATGGGCTGTGGCCTTTCTCCAGCAGTGTCCCGCAGGAAAAATTAGCCCTCCAGAAAATTATTGCAGTGACCATTTTCTTATTCCTGCCAGGGATGACACAGTGATGGTCCCCTAGATACGTAGGGAAGAAGCTCATTCATTTCATACTCAGGAGCGTAAGAGTTAAAGAATGAGGAAAGAAACATGAAATGTGGCTTAACAATCAAAACCAGGCTTATTCTCCAAAACTAAAGAACTCTCCATGCCCTGCCTCCACCACCTCAGCAGGAACTAGCCAGGAAGAACATGTTGCCCATCATCCTTTTTATAACTGTAGGGACTGGATTGACAGAGTAGGAGCACCGCGAATCTCCATCTTGGACAAACATCACCATTCTAATTTTCCCATGATTAAAAAAAAAAAAAGAAGAAGAAGCCTAAATCCAGCCCCCAAACATCAGCCTAATGGCTAATGTCAACATAACCAAAACGATTCCAACCTTAAGATAAACAGTTCTCCAACCAGAAACATGCCAACCTCAAGATAGCCTCCCCTCTTACCGGAGACATTGCCACTCTGCAATAAACTTTTAATAGAAATATTCTGAACCTACTAGAAAGTCCCCGCTTCCTAAACCCTTAAGTATCCTTAGTCTGTGAAAGAGAATGCTCCTGACTGAAATTAGCTGGAAGCTCCATTTATTTTGGAGAATAAACCTGTCTTTGTTAAGCTGCTTTTCATGTTTCTATCATCTTTCTCTAACTCTTACAAGGGGTATGGGGGTTATTCTCTCAGGGAAACCATTCGAGAGGTGTTACATAGAAAATGTGGAGGTGAGGCCCGGCACGGCGGCTCACGCCTGTAATCCCAGCACTTTGGGAGGCCGAGGTGGGTGGATCACGAGGTCAAGAGATCGAGACCATCCTGGTCAACATGGTGAAACCCCGTCTCTACTAAAAATACAAAAAAT
>NW_022440352.1:0-7305 GCF_009761245.1 Sapajus apella
AATTGTCATTGGCCTTTCTTCCTGCCTATGTTTAGGGGAGCAATATGTTCCTCTAGGAATACTTGATGTCTTAGAGTCTCTTGCAGCTCAGTGACCAGGGAGCTCTGTTCTGACCAATCAAAGATAATCCCTAAGCGGGGTACTCTTTAAAGCAATGAAACGAATTTCTGTTTTTGTGTTATATTTTTCCGTGATTCTTTTATGTGTTCTTCCTTATTTCTTTTTGGATCTTGGAAGCTCTTGGACTTGCACTAACAGCTGTCTTGTTACCACAAAGAAGACAATTTGACCACATTTCCACAATATAAAAGAAGGAAGAGCAGGAAGGTATAAGACTCCTTGGTTCTTGAGGTCACGGTAGAGATGTTGCACCCACTCCTGTTTGCCCACATCTGATTGTGTCACAACTTAGGAGAAACATGATCTTACTTTGGAATCCACTGTTCCTTTGGGTTTCCTGGTCTTTGTGGCTGAAAGCAGCTGATACATGCATTATAGAGCTTTCAAAATCATTTCCAACATGCTAAGTACAATTTGATATCCCAGTGGAGTCTGGGTTTGCATTTTTCATACAAACTGGGGTCAGAATGATTTAATGCCTAAGAAGCACTTGTATTTATTTTCTATGAAGTGTCCTTTTTTTTTTTTTTTTAACCTTTTTGGCCTATATATTTTTTGGTTGGTAGCATCTCTTTATATAGTTTGAAATTAACTCTGTCATATATATTCGAAATATTTTTAGACTTTGTCATTCTCTATAGGGTTCCTTTTCATTTGCAGTTATTTTTATGTAGATTTAAAATTTCATTGTCAATTTCTGAGTTTTATGTCTTTCCCACCTGACATTGTAAAATTCAGTCTTGCGTGTGTTAGTTTATGCTCTGTGCTGTGAGTCAGGGTTGCCTTTCCATCTGCTGCCACTCACCTTGAGGAGGCTGTGCCGTCCCAGGGAGGGCTATCAGGATCTGTACCAACTGGACCTATGAATGGCACATACAGGGCTCAGAATATAGGTAGGAAACATGGCCGTAGATGGAGCTGTTAGAGAAATTTCTAAGTGACTTTGGGGCCACAAAGGAACTCTGTGTGGTCTGTTTCAGCTCCTCTTCTGTTGCACTGTGCTGTGCTTCAGTCCTCCCCAAAGCACACACATTTCAGTGTAAACACAGAATTCCATTTCCAAAGCCCCTTATGTCTGGTCTTGCACCCAACTGACTTGTACACCCTGGGAGCCCATGTCTCTTTTCTTCTGAGAGACATTCAGATCATGCGTCGGCACAGGAAGGGCTGGACCCCAAGATGAATCACACTCTTGGGGACCTGTTCTTGCTACAATCTCATGCACCCGTAGATGCAGATGGGTGCATCCTTCTGGCCATATCATTATCTGAGAGCCCAGTCTGTGGAGAGGTGAAAGTAATTCTGGCCACCATTTCCTGAGAGCAATAAATCTCTTTACTCAATAATGAGGATCAATGGGAATTCTGACTGATGGCGTCTGGTAATAAACTTGACTTCATCTACTTAAAGGGTGTGGACCAAAAGATCAGATCCCATATGCTTCACATGAAATCCCAAAGGAGGGGCTTTACAAAGGCCTATGCCAAGGAGAGCCTGTGATGCTCACATAAGACTCTCAGTACATCTCCCTGGAGCATCAGCGGCTGTCAGGTTCTAGGCTCAGAACACAGGTAGCCAAGGATCTTAACAGAAGCCAGAACTGCAGAATTCAGAGAAACAGAGAGTACAGTGCATGAATGAAGCGTATGGGATTTGCGTTAGCCTTGTTGCTCAATCGTTTTTGACTTTGAGTAAGGTAAATTATCTAATGTTCATTTTTCTCTTCAATGTATATTTCTGTAAAAAAAATTGAATGGTAACAGGGAGTAAAAGGATTAGTGTGACTATTAGTTATTATAATGGATGAGTATTTCTTAGTAATCAATTCATATTAGCTAATATTTGTACAGTAAATCTTTATGTATTTTGAGAATACTATCTGGCCTATAGGAGTTATCCAATTAATAACAGTTCTATGAAGTCACACAATGCTGCCTTCAATCCATCGTAAAAGGGAAGAACACATTAGTGTTCTTATTTTATAGAATACTGTAGTTTGGTCCATAGGATCAAAGTGTTGCCTCCAACGATAAAGGTTGAGCATCAGCGAAGCTAGACTGGAATCCCAGAGCCCCTTTTCCAAATCACTTCATTGCTTCTGGCATGGGTCCCCAACCCCTGGGCTCAGTACCAGTGTCGATCCGTGGCCTGTTAGGAACTGGCCCACACAGCAGGAGGTGAGTCGTGGACAAGTGAGAATTGCTGCCTGAGCTCCACCTCCTGTCAGATCAGCAGTGACATTCGGTTCTCATAGGAGTGTGGACCCTATTGTGAACTGTGCGTGGGAGGGACCTAGGTTCTGTGCTCCTTATGATCATCTAACTAATGCCTGATGATACGAGGTGGAACCGTTTCATTCCAAAACCATCCCTGCTCCCCCATGGAAAAATTGTCTTCCTCCTGTCCCTGGTGCCAAAAAGGTTGTCTCCAATAAGTGCCTAAATGAAGTCAAGTGACACTGTAGAAGTGGTGTCCCCAGTTAAGTGTCTAATTGAAGTCAAGTGACCCTGTGGAACAGTAGAGGCTTCATGCCCTACTTGAAGGAGGACAGGACTGGGGCAAGGAGGGAAGTGAGAGAGCAAATTCCAGTGTGGAGAGGAAACATGAAGACGTCCAGCAGGACGCTGTGTAGATTGTGCTCACTGGCAGGAATGTTGTCAACATGTTTTAAATGATTTTTATAGGAATGCGGTCGTGTGGACTAGACACATGCGCTGCCTTATCCTCATAGATGTCAGGCTTCTTCTATGAAGTTTTACAATAAAAATGTCATTTTGTAATAAGATGTGGTGTTAGATAGGATTAACTAACTTAATCATAATGAATTTGCTGATCTCCTACCATTTGTTAGGGAGTCATCTGTGCACTGTGCTCCGACAATGAGTGACACATGCAGCTCAGTTTCTGGAGCACGGAAGGAAACGTTACAGAAAGCAGGTGAAATGTACAGAATGTGATGGTGTGAAATTCTACAGTTTAAAATGAGAGAAGAGGATTGAGGTTTCCAGGGGGAACAAGTTGCAATTTAAAATTGAGAAATCAGCATAGCTTTCAGTGGCAAAGGGAAGTTTTGCAGAGACCCCAGGACCTGGCGTGCAAAGCAGGTGGTGGTCTGGGCAAACTGCAGAAGCCACGTGACGGAGTCAGCCCGGCCCAGTGGACAGTTAGGAGCAATATACAGAATTGCAGCAAGGACCACGTGACTTCAAGTCAGTGGCAGTCACAGGAACCCAAGGAAGGTTGCCTGGCCATTGTGCTCTCAATCTTAATATGTGTCCTGCCCTGTCTAAAGAAGAGGTCGAGCTGGGCCAATTACTCTGTCAGACATAGACCCATTTATACTCCCTAAGATCTGTACTGGGTTCCCCAGCTGTGCAGTGTCTCAGTGGGATTCCTGGGCTGCCTCTTCAGACAGGCAGAGCCTCAGTCCCGGGCCAAGACCTGCTCAGAATCTGCATGAGGTGGATGGGGGGAACACCTGCTCCTTCCTCCTGTGGTCTGAGCACTTGTGGTTGGTGTTGCTGGTCACAGAAGTATCTGGGCCATAAGATGATTTAATCAAGAAAGATGAATACTCCATTTGAAACACTGTCTCTTTCTTTGAAACCTGTAATCTGTCCCACTCAAACTCCTTGGGACATTTTACCAGTGACCACCCACTACGAGTAGCCATGGCTGAAATATAGTTTCTTTGTCAAACGTGTGTTTTGAATTCACTGGTTTCAACTACCAGATCCAGAGTAAATACGAGGGGCTGACGCTGGACTCCTCCCCGGGCTGTGTGGTCATGTCCTGAAAGGCCATTTGCAGAACATGTTGGACAAGTGCTCAGCGTCAATGGGAATCAGGGGAGAAAAAAAAAAGGACAGACAAGAGGAAGGGTCACATCTCACCCCAACAAGATGTCAGCCTGGCCCTCAGGGACACTGGGCTCAGGCAGTGACCCTGTCCTCTTGGAGGGGAGGAGAAAGACAGGCTCAGGAAGGTGCAGACCCCACCTGTGCTGTGCCTGGTGGGGAGGCTGCAGGTGGAGGCAGGACAGCAGGGGGCGCTGTGGCCTTCCGGGCAAATGCTCTGAGCATCTCAGAGGGTGCTCCTGGTTCATTCCCTTTCCCCAGACCTGGTTTCCTGCTCACTCATGATGTGCCAGATATTTGGGGTATCAGAGCCTCAGCGCTCTGCAGCAGCGACAGGAACTGAAGGTTTCTGCTGAAATGTTTTTTGTCTCTTTATTTTTCTCATTGCCCCTTTGAGGCTGTATTTTCCAAGCAGGATCATGTTCTCAGCAGCTTTAAGGCAAGCCAGGAGTGTGCACGCTGCAAAGTGCAGAGGAGCATTTGTGCATGTGCGTTTTCTAGGAGTGAAGACAACTCTATGGATGTGGAATCCAGGTCTTAGTAGACGTGGCCGGCAGGCGTGTTTAATAAGACCCCTCAGTGTGGGCTGCTGCTCTGTCTGTTCCACGCATCCCGTCTTCGCTAACCACCCATTTCCCTCTTAAAGCTGCTTCAGTGGATCTCATGTAACCCTGTGTGTTAAAAGGCAAATATATAATCTGGGATTGTTTAAAGAATGATCTCCAATTCTTTAGCACAGAGGATGGTGGTTTTTCCTAAGAAGGAATGATTTAGTGACTGCATGAACTTTAAGCTGACACTGATTATTTGTCCAGCACATGCCAGTTCTTTGATAGTGGATCCAGAGAAAGTGAGGCTGAGTGAAAAGGCAGAGCAGTGGACGGGGAGATCGGTGTTGTCATTTGGACCTTCGTTTCAATTTGGGTCTGAAGCCCAAATTCCTGTTTGAAATTCCTAGAATTAGGAATTTTATTTTGTTTGAAACTTTGATTTAGGTTTCTGATACGTGTGTCCCACGTATGTTGACATAGACGCACATCACACATTATAGAGGCGTAAACACAGAGAGCTTGTTAGAAGGCATTTATTTTGGGATGAGGAAAGGAAACGGAGGAAACAGTGCAGGAGTAACAAGGATGTCTTTAACTCTCAAAGTAAATTTTGAGCTTATTTTCATCTGCAAGCTCAGCGGCAGCATCTTAAACGAAGAAATCCGCAAAACCCAGATGGGCGTTCTCCGAAAAAACAGATTACCCCTCTGCAAACGCAGCGTGCGCCTCTGCCTGAGCCTGCGGACGCACAGAGAGAATCAGAAATCGATCACCAGGGTCAGCAGTGGGTGGTAAAGGGAATGTTGGGAAGTCACGTGCTGGCTGATGGGTAATGTTGGCTGCATTAGGACCAGTAGCACGAGCAACCTCCGTCAATAGGAATAAATACACAGAACAGTGCTGGTCACACAAGATTCGATTCACTCATTCTCCTGTGCTCTCATTTCTGTGCTTCTGCCCCATTACACACACAGCTGAACACACTCTGCGGCTTGGCTCTGCTTTTTAAAAACTATTCCATAAATAGAGCAAAATATTCTCCATGTAATTAAGTCCACTTGTTTATATCCAGATAGAACTAGTCAGACTGTCTCTTCATATCTTAAACCTACTGAATTTCACAGACGTATCCTGGAGTCAAGTCTTTATTTTTACTTTTGTTCTTTTTCTAAAGTGAAAGGATTATTTAAAAAGCAAAGGAATAAAAGAATGACTACTCGACAGGCAGAGCAACCTCAAGTCTGTTGGACTTACTTGGCTCTCTATTCGATTTATAGATGAGAAAATCAGGGCCCCGAGCTGCTAAGTAAAGCCACCTCAGTGACATCCGCCACTGAGACTCGATTCCAGAGCCCGTTTCCTGTGCGTCCCTCTAGACTTTGCAGCTCTGCGTGCTGGCTTCTCTCACCTGAAAGCTGACGTGCGGCACCTTCATCCCATGCAAAGGAAACAGAGGCTTCCTCTGCGTCCGCTCCTGGCTGCTCCTGGGCTGCAAGCTCGTCAGCTCTTGCCTGGAGTGGCTCCGCCTGGGCCCGCAGGACCACCAGGAGAACGGCGGCAGCGAGGAGGGCCAGGGTCCTCATGGCTGGGTGACCTGGAGGAGGGAGAGCAGGAGTGGATGTGTGGGGAGTGAGGAGTTAGCCTGGACTTATAGCTCTGCAGGGAGAAGGCTAGAGACAAGGAGCCTCGAACCTTCTGAGTGAGCGCAGGTGTGCATTTCGTTGGAGACTGTGTGGGACCCCGCTGGTCTCCATGTCCCTCTTTTCCTCCTTTGCTCTCCCAGCTTGCAGTCTAGTGTGAATCTCTGTGTGTAGTGTCTGCGCTGGGTTTAGAAGATGGTGAGAATCAGGATCCTGGCATCTCTTTCCTGTTTCTCACTTCATTAAATATTTACTTTTTAATATTCAAGTAAAGGATAACAGCAGTGCTTTTGTTCGGTAAGTTCAGGGAACAAATGTCTCATTTTCTGCAGATGGCCCCAATACCCTCTGTAGTCTAGACTCTGGCAGCAGGCATGAATTCCTATCAAGTGAAGAGCCCTTTGTTGCAGGCGTCAAAGGCATTACCACCCTCATGAAGTTATGGGGTGAATAGCATCCCGTAGGGGCCAGTGTGAAAAGGACAATGACCTGTCAGGCTATAGGTGACATGAGCCCAGTGACATAGAGTTCATCTACAGCCAAAAGCTTCTTTCCAGCTCTACTGAGATATGAATAAGAATTAAACCTTATATATATCTACTGCATAGCCCCTTATAATTTGATGTTCGTATACATGTGGCCCTTTGTCATATACTATATACACAAATCAACTGAAAATGTCATGACCTAAACAGGTATATGAAGCCATAAAATCAGAAGAGGAACATATGAAGGTAAAGCTTTGACACTGATGCAGGTAACCATTTCTTGGCTATGACACCAAAGGCACAGGCACTGAAAGGGAGAAGAGACAGATGGGGCTGCATTGAACGCTGAAGCATCTGCACGGCCAAAACAAGCCACTGAATGAAAAGGCAACCCAGAAGATGAGAGAACATATTTGCAAACCATAAGTGGTGGAAGGGGTAGATATCCAAATACATAAGGAAGTCAAACAACTCAACAGCAAAAAACAAATAACCTGTTTGAAAAACAGGCCAAGGACCTGGAGAGGCTTCTCTCACAAGAGCAGAGTGTTCTAAGGAGCGATTATTGCCTCTATTGGACACGTCAAGTAGGACAGGTGTATTTAGAAAGATATTCTTTGAGTTTCTCTATTAACTTAGCTGGTAGCCA
>NW_022440353.1:0-7304 GCF_009761245.1 Sapajus apella
AGGTTTGAAGTTACAGATGTTAAATCACTTTGTTTCACTGAACCTTCCCTTGATAACATTGCAGAGCATCCCTGGTATGCTCACAACTGAATCTTAAGCATGATGTGTACGGGTGATACAACTGTAATTCCTTTCTGTTAGTCCTCCTTATCTCTCTGTTTTTTCTCTTTTTCTTCTTTTTCTCTGGACTAGAAATTGTTGTGCTGGTACATCGTTCCTCCTTAACATGTTTCTTTTTATCCTTTTTCTTCTTAGAAGGGGAATTTTAAGTAAAAAACTAAAGGAATAAAAAGAATTAGCTACAAGGACATCTGGGGGAAAAGTACTCCAGACACAGAAAACTGCCAAGTACAGAGGTATGCCTGCAGTCTTTAAGCAATAGGGATGGATAATGAACAGCAGGAAGTTCAGTGTGGCTGAAGCAGAGCAAAGGAGATAAATAGTTCAACCGGGAGAGACAACATGCCAGATGGTGTACTACCTTTCAGTTGTTAGAAGAAATTTTGACACATATTCAGAGTTTAAGAGTAGGCAATCAGAAGTGTTGGGGCAGAGGAATGATGCAATTTGACTTAGGTTTTAAATACATCCAGAGTCAAGAACTGATGAAAAGAAAATTTTTTTAAAGCCAGACTATCAATTACCAGTCTATGATACTCATTTAGACTGCAGATGATGGTGGCTCAGATGTACAAGATATAACTGGCTTCTGGATATATTCTTCAGGTAGACCTGACAAGATTTACTGAAAGTTTAGATGTGAGGTGTCAGAGACAGAGACGAGTCAGAATGACACCACGGTTTTTGGCAGAGCAACTGGAAGAGTTGCCATTAACCAAAGAAGGAAAGACTACATGAGGTGTAGATTTCAGGAAGGACATCAGTAGCCTAATTTTGGATCTCACAAGTGTGTGATACCCAATAGCTAACCAAATAGAGATGTCAACTAGGCAGACTGATATAGAGATCTATAATTAAGGAGAGAGATCTGAGCTGGAGACATACATTTGGAAATCACTCACGTATACACAGTAGCAGTCATGAGGGGTCAGGCGTGGTGGGCTCATGCCTGTAATTCCCAACACTTTGTGAGGCCAAGGCAGGCAGATCACCTGAGGTCAGGAGTTTGATACCAGCCTGGCCAACATGAGGAAACCCTGTCTCTACTAAAAATACAAAAATTAGCTGGGCATGGTGGTGTGCATCTGTAATCTCAGCTACTAAGGAGGCTGAGGCAGGACAATCGCTTGAACCCAGGAGACAGAGGTTGCAATGAGCCAAGATTTCGCCACTACACTCCAGCCTGGGCGACAGAGCAAGACTCCATCTCAAAAAAAGAAAAAAATAAAAAAGTAATGAGAAAAGATTGAGAACTGAGCCCTGGGAAACAACAATGTGCAAAAGGAGAAAGATGAGGAAAAGGAAGCAAAACAGACCATGACGAACAGATTAGAAAGGCAGGAGGAAAACCCTGAGGGAGTGAGGTCCTGAAAGCCAAGTGAAGATGCTGTTATGGAGGAGATGTCCTCCATTGGGTCAAATATTGCCGACCGATTAAATAAAATGAGGTGTAAGAAAAAATCCCTACATTTATTATAGAAAAAAAAATCAGTAATAACCTTGAGAAAAATAACTTTGAGGCAGTGCTGAAATTGAAGACTTACTGTCGTGAGATCATGACTGAATGGAAAGAAAACTAGAGTTCATGAGTGTAGACAGTTCTTTTAAGGAGATCATAATTAGGAGTCACGACAGTGAATGATGTAATTTTCTTCCACAGTCATGGAAATGTGATAGGCAAGAAACAGTAGTCTTCAAATTTTATATAGCAATTATATATTTTAAAGGTTATAAAAATTATACACTTATGGCATTAAAAAATGTATACTGAGGTATTAAATTCTTTAAATTATAGAACTAAAAGACCCCTTGAACATTTCTAGATTACATAAGCTGGTTATCATATTGTTCACACTTACACATAAAGACCCAGGAATACTAAAAGTTTCAAAGACAGTATTTCTTGCTTGATAAAAATCAGTTAATTCTAGGACAGTTGATACTCATCAAATATACAAAGTCATGATCACAGTAAAATACTGAGTTCTATTAACAGGAATAAAATGGAAGAAAAGCAGAAAATAATCTTATTTTATAAATGAAATGCTAAAAATTATATGAAGTCACTGTTGAAAAATGTGGTGAGGTGAATACTTAAATATATCCCCTTTTTTCAAAGGAAGGATAATGTCATGCATGCAGGGCACTTTTACAAATAAGATTCACTGCATCAGCAGCACCTTCCTTTTAGCACAAGGATCAGCAAATTAGTACTTGTGAGCCAAAGCCAGCCCACTGCCTGTTTTTGTAAGTTAAGTATCTTGGAGCACAGCCATGCTTATTCACTTTGTAGTCCACAGAGCCAATTAGCTGGGTGTGATGTTGCAAACCTGTGGTCCCAGCTAGTAGAGAGGCTGAGGCCAGAGGATCACTAGAGCCCACAAAGTCAAGACTACAGTGAGCCATGATCATGCAACTGCACTCCAGCCTGGGGGACAGAGTGAGGCCCTGTCTAAAAAAAATAAGTATATGTAGTCCACAAAGCCTAAAATATTTGCTAGCCAGCTCTTTGCAGAAAAAGCTGGCCAACTCTTGGTTTAGTATATCAAAGATTCTTTGATGTATTTTAATAAAAGTTTTACCCAATATACTGAAATCCTTATATTAAATCCAGATTCCCATGTACAATCCCTTGGCAATATTCAGACTGAGGGTCCAATATTTCAGCACTCAGGCACTGACAACAAAAATTCAATAACTAGCAGTCTCGTTGCTAACAAGGTACAGTGTTACATAGCATAAGGCTTCCAGTTGCAACACAGCAGATAGTACAAGAATTCTGACAAAATTGTCTTCAGATGTGTCATCAAACTAAATGCTTTAAATACATTTTAATTGTGAAATAATCAGTACACTCTAGATCTAATTTCATTTCTTAAAAATGGTTGCATACTACATTATTTTCTGGGTATGAAAATTGAGCTATTTCCTACTGATAAGGATTCAAACTAGCTCCAACTTTTTGATATAATAATGCTGTAATAAACGTCCTTATACGTAAGTGTATATGTAACATATCTGTACAAATATCCTTAACATACATATATATATCCTTACTATGTTATATGTGTGTGTGAATATGCTACAGAATTAATGTTCAGAATGTATTTACTAACAGTGTATAAAACGTCTTTTTCAATAAGAACATTTCCTTTGCAACAACACAGATGGAGCTGGAGGCCATTATCCTAAGCAAACTAACAAAGGAACAGAAAATAAATTGCCACATATTCTTACTTATTATGAGAACTAAACAATGAGAACTCATGGCCACAAGAAGGAGAGTAACAGACACTGGGGTCTTCTTGACGGTGGAGGGTGGCAGAAGGAAGAGGACCAAAAAACTACCTATCAGGTATTTTGCTTATCATGTGACTAATGAAATAATATGTAGCCCAAATCTCCATGATACATTTTACCTATATAACAAACCTGCACATGTATCCCTGGAGCTGAAATAAAAGTTCACTAAAAAGAAAAGAAAATGCCTTTTCCCTCACATTTCCCAATACTGGTTATTTTTCAAATAAATTAATGACTGGAAAAATGGTAACTCATTGGTGATTTTCATTTTTCTGATTACCAGGCAAGGCTGAATATCCTAGTAAAAGCGTAAAATTTGTTCATCATGAATATCAGCCCAAGGATTAGTTTGACAGCACATAGTCATCTCCTGTTAAATGTTGCCATAGGCTTACCTGTGATACTCTTCATTCTGTGTGCTAGGAAATTGCTGATTTTCAGGTTTTCTGCTCGCTCTTTGTGGAATTAATCCACCATCACCATTGCCAGCAGTGGCACCATGAGTCAGGTTTTCTGGTAATCCCACATTATTACTTCCATGTTTCTTCATTTCTTCTTCAACCTTGAGTGGAAATTTGATATTAAAGATAATTATTGCTTTATTGAATAAAAAGAACCTTGTCATTCAATTGATTTTATCACTTGACTCAGTTTGTCATTATTTTAGTCATTAAAAATATTTCACACTTAAATTTGATTATATATACAGAACTATTACCATATAATTTTAAAACGGAATTATTATATCATTAGCGTATCATTGAAAATTTGACAGTTTGCTTCATTTCTGTTTGAATAAATAAAACAGAAATTTCCAAAATTCAAAAAGGACCCTCTTTCATTTTGTGCTTATATTTGCAACCACTCTTCACAATCTAATATACGTATTTACCACATTTGACTCGTGGGAACACACAAATAAAAAGACAAAGATGCAAAATGTGTCTTCTTCCATCTTTACCACCTAGATTTTACATTAAACAGTCAGATTTAGAAGATGAGACACTGTGGGGCTTCAAAAATAAAAAGGAAGATTTCCCTTTTCTGCACTGAAAATTCTTCTCCCCCATTGCCTTTGATTTTTCTTTTTTCATTTGGTTCCAGGGATATCAAAAACATGAAAATGCTCACTGAAACCTGGAAACCAAAGTTTGCCACAACACTAGGAGCTAAGTGAAACTGCTGAGGTGCTAGCCAGGAATTCCAGAAAATTAAATGCTCCCCACATTTCACATTCAATAGCCATAACATTTTCTAACTGGAAGATATACAGTGTAAGAAATTATCTTCTTTAGCCACATCGTCTATTGATAATCAGACTAAAACCAAGATAAAATGATTGATCCAAAGTTCCTAATGTGGCATTACCTAGCATTTTATGGCACCAGTCAGGATTATTCCATAATAATGAAAGAATATCTCTAGGGTTTGTCTCTCTTTAAAACTCAAATGTATAGAATTCTTTCTGAGTTAAATATTAAATTTTTTTGCTGATGATTTATGCTACTTACACAATAGGGTCATGTATGTCTAAACTTACTGCACTTTGTTAAAACACATAACATAATCTAATTCAACAAAACCATTTAACTATAAAGGTATACCTCTCTATCACAATCCCTAATTATTTCTGGTTCTTGAGACATTTTCTGCAGATGCAAAAATACAAGGTTAATTTGCTTGTTGTAGTTCTGTGATGTCTGCTTTTTTAGAGAGCATGTTTTAAAAATAATTTTATTCTTAATCAAGTATGGACAATGAAAAATTAAAAAATAAAATTAAAATTTAGCTGTTAAAATAATTAAATAATTAAAATCAAGAATTAACTTTTTAATCTATGTTTACTTACTGCCACATCTAATTAATTACTGCCACATCTTCTAATTAACAGGTAAAAAATAATTTACCTTAGCCAAAGGGAGAAGAAAAACATGAACTAGCAAACTTAACTTTGTCACAATTTTTTTGGATTAAACTTAATTCATTATTTGCTAAATCTACCAAAAATGAATTAGCAGATGATTTGTAGTGCTGTAAAGGCCTCCACACTTGAAAAGATCTCACTGTGCCCTAACTAGTGAGCCCCTACAGTGCACAGAAGTGCACTTAAAAGATTGGAAACTGGATTGTAGGCACACTTTAAATTATTAGGAGCTGAAATCAACACCAAACAGAAAGAAGTGCAAATTCTTAAATTTTAATTGAAATTATATACTGAAATATAATAGTGTTATGTATCTAGATTATCTGCATAAGTCCAGTTCTAACTAATATGTACTAATGACAGTGCATAAAATTTTTTAAATAATATGTGCTGATTTTCTGAAACTGAAATAAATTAGAATGTTACTGTGTTTGTACATTAACACCAAAGGTCCCATTCTGCAAGACATGATTCTTGTAATAGAAAGTTGGGATGCTTTTATGACCTGGTTTCCTACGTGAACAGAAACCCTGAGGTCAACGAGAGATGACAAGGCAGAATGTATCTTTAACCTTAGTATCAGTGACTGGCAATATAAAACTGCAGCTTTGCAATCACTGGCCATGATTACTCCTTAACCATGAATCCACCTCAGGGACCACCAGTGTTACATTGTCCATAATTCCTATTGCTTCATAAAATGATTCAACAATTGATGTTACTTTGTTTATCATGTTGGAGTCTTGTAAAAATAGAAGAACAAATTTCTAGAGTTTGTTTTTGCCTGTATTTTCAAGGAAAAGATTAGGTATAAGCTAACTGAGAAGGCAGATAAGAATATTTCACATAAGAATATTTTAAAATAAGAATATGCTAAATTTTATAGTGGGTTACGGTTTTGGGTTAAATATCAAATATTAAATTAGAATCTACTGATTCTTCTGTTAATAAGGTTGCTGAATTTATTAAAATAAATTTTAAGAATATGTTAAAAGATACTTAATCTATTGATTCTCACGGCGTAGTCTGAAGGGTAATTTCATTTAGACTAATATTATTAAAGCAAAGAAAACGTTAAACCAAAAATTTGAATTTAAAATTTTACATGCCTCTGGATGGCTAGTTTCAATTCCTGTAAGCCGTTGTGGCTCTTTTTCCGAGGTCAGCTTTAAGTCTTGTTCTATTGAGAAATCCATATATTCAGTTAAAATGAACCACTTAGAACAGTTTAAAACTATTGCCTTTATAAAAATAGATTTAAGACATTTCATTTTATTTCACAAATTGAGTGTATAAATGAAGCTGAATCTTTCATAAAATAGTTACTTAAGAAATAATTCTCCAAAACTTCAACAAATCACTTGAAGAGACACCAATGTCACCAGATTGAAGACATATAAACATGTCAAAGATTCACTCACAAATTCATCCACGCAACATAACTAAACAAAACCACCAAAAACACAACTTTAAAACACAGTAGAAACATATAAGGTAACACAGTATATTGTTCTCCACTTTCTAATGGTACCTTATAAATGATGTCCAAAATTACAGCTGACACCTTTGTTAGTGTATAATGTCTTCCTAATATCTAAAATGTTTCCCTCCACTATTCTGACAAATTTGTTTCGTTTGTTTAGAGATTTTTCTTTCTTACTTTTTTTTTTTTTTTTTTTTTTTTTGACACGGAGTTTCACTCGTTACCCAGGCTGGAGTGCAATGGCGCAATCTCGGCTCACTGCAACCTTCGCCTCCTGAATTCAAGCAGTTCTCCTACCTCAGCCTCCCGAGTAGCTGGGACTACAGGCACGTGCCGCCAGATGTATTCTTGCTGTGTTGCCAGGCTGGAGTGCAGTGGCATGATCTCAGCTCACTGCAACCTTCGATTCCTTGGTTTAAGTGATTCTCCTGCCTCAGCCTCCCAAGTAGCTGGGATTACAGATGCATCACCACA
>NW_022440354.1:0-7303 GCF_009761245.1 Sapajus apella
TCACACACAAGTCAGTTTAACTCTGTAAGTTGATTGCACAGCTTGACCGCAGTTCTGCTAGATAGCTGCGTTTTTGTTTTAGAGCCAGATATTTCTCATTACAGACTATATTCCCATTCACTCCGGAATATCCAAACGCAGCTTTTAGAAGAAACGTGTGTCTAACTCGCTGAATCTAAACATAGATGCAACTTCCTAAGGTCAATGAACACAAAGCACAGCAGTTTGAAATAGGCGTTTCTCCTGTGTTTTAAACGCAGGCTTACTGCTAGTTCTTATATGCCTGTATATGGCTGGAAATATCTGTTCCAGATTCTCCGAAGACAGGATTTCCGAAGTGCTGCGCACACACATCAGTTTAACTCTTTAAATCAATTGTGCAGCTTCACAACCTTTCTGCTAGATCGCTGCGTTTTTGTTTTAGAGCAAGATATTTCTCATTGCAGCCTATACTCACATTCCAACTGGAATATCCAAACTGAGATTTTAGAAGAAACGTGTTTCTAATTCGCTGAATCTAAACAAAGATGCAACTTCCTAAGGTGAACGGACACAAAGCAGAGCAGTTTGAAATAGACATTTCTCCAGTGTTTTAAACGCAGTATTACTGCTAGTTCCTATATACCTGTATATGGCTAGAAATATCAGTTTCTACATTCTCCAAAAAAGGATTTCTGAACTGCTGCACACACACCTCAGTTTGACTCTGTAAGGTGATTGCACAGCTAGACAACAATTCTGCTAGATATCTCCATTTTTGTTTTAGAGCAAGAAATTCTTCTTTACAGCCTATACTCGCATTCACTCTGGAATATCCAAACACAGATTTTAGAAGAAACGAGTTTCTACCTCGCTGAGTCTAAACATAGATGCAACTTCCTAAGATGAACGACAACAAAGCAGAGCAGTTTGAAATAGACGTTTCTCCTGTGATTTAAACGCTGTCTTACTGGTAGTTCTTATAAGCCTGTATATGGCTGGAAATATCTGCTTCCAGATTCTCCAAAGAAAAGATTTCTAAACTGCTGCACACACAAGTCAGTTTAACTCTGAAAGTTGATTGTACAGCTTGACAACCTTTCTGCTAGATAGCTGCATTTTTATTTTAGGCAAGATATTCCTCATTACAGCCTATACTCCCATTCACTCGTTTTTCTAATTTGCTGAATCTAAACACAGATGCAATTCCCTAAGGTGAACGAATACAAAGCAGAGCAGTTTCAAATACATGTTGCTCCTGTGTTTTCAACGCAGTCTTACGGCTAGTACTTATATGCCTGCAAATGGCTGGAAATATCTGTTTCCAGATTCGCCAAAGAAAGGATTGCTGAACTGCTGCACACACACATCAGTTTAACTCTGCAAGGTGAATGCATAGCTTGACAACCATTCTGCTAGATAGCTCCGTTTTTGTTTTAGAGGAAGATATTCATCATTACATCCTATACTCCCATTCACTCTGGAATATCCAAATGCAGCTTTTAGTGGAAACGTGTCTCTAACCCGCTGAATCTAAACATAGATGCAAGTTCCTAAGGTGAATGAACACAAAGCAGAGCAGTTTGAAATAGACGTTTCTCATGTGTTTTAAATGCAGTATTTCTGGTAGTTCTTATAAGCCTGTATAGGGTTTAAAATATCTGTTTCCATATTCTCCAAAGAAAAGATTTCTGAACTGCTGCACAGACATGTCAGTTTTACACTGTAAGTTGATTGCACAGCTTGACAACCATTCTGCTAGATAGCTGCATTTTTATTTTAGAGCAAGATATTTCTCATTACAACTTATACTCCCTTTCACTCTGGAATATCCAAAGGCAACTTTTTGAAGAAAGTCTTTCTAACTCGCTGAATCTAAACATAGATGCAACTTCCCAATGTGAAGGAACACCAATCAGAGCAGTTTGAAATAGACGATTCTCCTCTATTTTAAACGCAGTCTTACTGCTACTACTTATATGCCTGTATATGGTTGGAAATATCTCTTTCCAGATTCGCCAAAAAATGATTTCTGAACTGCTGCACACACATACATTTGTTTAACTCTGTAAGTTGATTGCACAACTTGACAATGATTCTGCTAAATCGATGCGTTTTTGTTTAAGAGCAAGATATTTCTAATTAAAGCCTATAGTCCCATACACTCTGGAATATCTGAACGCTGCTTTTAGAAGAAACGTGTTTCTAACTCGCTGAATCTAAACACAGATGCAACTTCCTGAGGTTAACGAACACAAAGCAGAGCAGTTTGAAATTGACCTTTCACCAGTCTTTCAAACGCAATCTTGCTGCTAGTTCTTATATGACTGCATTTGGCTTCAAATATCTATTTCCAGATTCTCCAAAGAAAGGATATCTGAACTGCAGCACACACACGTCAGTTTAACTCTGTAAGCTGATTATACAACTTGACAACCATTCTGCTAGATAGCTGCGTTTATGTTTTAGAGCAAGGTATTTCTCATTGCAGACTGTACTCCAATTCACTCTACAATATCCAAACGGAGATTTTAGAAGAAACTTGTTTACAACTCGCTGAATCTAAACATAGATGGAACTTCCTAAGGTGAACGAAAGAAAGCAGAGCAATTTGAAATAGATATTTCTCCTGCGTTTTAAACGCAGCCTTACTGCTAGTTCTTATATACCTTTATATGGCTGCAAATATCTGTTTCCAGATTCTCCAAACAAAGGATTTCTGAACTGCTGCACACACAGATCAGTTTAACTGTGTGAACTGATTATACAGTTTGACAACCATTCAGCTAGATAGCTGCGTTTTTGTTTTAGAGCAAGATATTTCTCATTACAGCCTATACTCCCATTCACTCTAAAATATCCAAACGGAGATTTTAGAAGTAACGTGTTTCTAACTCGCTGAATCTAAACACAGATGCTACTTCCTAAGTTAAACGAACACAAAGCAGAGCAGTTGGAAATAGACGTTTCTCCTCTGTTTTAAACGCAGTCTTAATGTTGGTTCTTATAGGCCTGTATGTGGCTGGAAATACCTGTATCCAGATTCTCCAAAGAACGGACTTCTGAACTGCTGCACACACACATCAGTTTAACTCTGTAAGTTGATTGTTCAGCTTTACAACCATTCTGCCAGATAGTTCCGTTTTTGTTTTAGAGCAATATATTTCTCATTATATCCGATACTCCCATTCACTCTGGAATATCCAAACGCAGCTTTTAAAAGAAATGGGCTTTTAGCTCGCTGAATCTAAACACAGATGTAACTTCCTAAGGTGAACGAACACAAAGCATACAAGTTTGAAATACACGTTTCTCCTGTGTTTTAAACACAGTCTTACTGCTAGTTGTTACATGACTGTATATGGTTGGAAACATCTGTTTCTAGAATCTCCAAAAAAAGGATTTCTGAACTGCTGCACACACACATCAGTTTAACTCTGTAAGTTGATTGAACTGCTTCACAAACATTCTGCTAGATCGCTGCGTTTTTGTTTTAGAGCAAGATATTCCTCATTACAGCCTATACTCCCATTCACTCCGGTATATCCAAAGGCAGCTTTTGGAAGAAATGTGTGTCTAACTCGCTGAATCTAAACATAGATTCAACTTCCTAAGGTGAACGAACACAAAGAAGAGCAGTTTGAAATAGACGTTTCTCCTGTGTTTTAAACGCAGTCTTACTGTTAGTTCTTATAAGCCTGTATATGGTATAAATATCTGTTTCCAGATTCTCCAGAGAAAGGATTTCTGAACTGCTTCACACACAGGTCAGATTAGCTGTGTAAGTTGATTGCAGAGCTTGACAACCATGCTACTAGATAGCTGTGTTTTCCTTTTAGAGCCAGATATTTCTCATTACAGCCTATACTCCCACTCACTCTGGAATATCCAAACACAGCTTTTAGAAGAAACGTGTTTGTAACTCGCCGAATCTAAACATAGATGCAACTTCCTAAGGTAAATGAACACAAAGCAGAGCATTTTGAAATCGACGTTTCTCATGTGTTTTAAACGCAGTCTAACTGCTAGTTCTTATATGCCTATATATGTCGGGAAATATCTGTTTCCAGATTCTCCAAAGAAAGGATTTCTCAACTGCGGAACACACACGTCATTTTAACTCTGTAAGTTGATTGCACAGCTTGACAACGTTTCTGCTAGATCGCTGCGTTTTTGTTTTAGAGCAAGATATTTTTCATTACAGATTATACTCAATTCACTCTGGAATATCCAAAAGCAGCTTTTAGATGAAACGTTTTTCTAACTAGCTGAATCTAAACATAGATGCAACTTCCTAAGGTGAACGAACACAAAGCAGAGCAGTTTGAAGTAGACGTTTCTCCTGTGTTTTAAAGGCAGACTTACTGCTAGTTCTTACACGCCTGTATATGGCTGGAAATATCTGTTTCCAGATTCTATAAAGAAAGGATTTATTAACTGCTACACACACGCATCAGTTTAACTCCGTAAGTTGATTGGACAGCTTGAGAACCATTCTGCTAGATACCTGGGTTTTTGTTTTAGAGCAAGATATTTCTCACTACAGCCTATATTCCATTCACTCTGGAATATCAAAACGCTGCTGTTGGAAGACACGTTGTTTCTAACTCACTGAATCTAAACATAGATGCAACTTCCTAAGTTGAAGGAACCCAAAGCAGAGCAGTTTGAAATACAAGTTTCTGCTGTGTTTTAAACTCAGTCTTACTGCTAGTTCTTATATACCTGTATATGGCAGGAAATATCTGTTTCCAGATTCTCCAAAGAAAGGATTTCTGAACTGCTGCACACACACATCAGTTTAACTCTGTAGGTTGATTGTACAGCTTGACAACCTTTCTCTAGATAGCTCCATTTTTGTTTTAGAGCAAGATATTCTTCATTACAGCCTATACTCCCATTCACTCTGGAATATCCAAACGCAGCTTTTAGATGAAACGTTTTTCTAACTCGCTGAATCTAAACATAGATGCAACTTCCTAAGGTGAAAGAAAACAAAGCAGAGCATTTTGAAATAGACGTTTCTCCCGTGTTTTAAACACAGTCTTACTGCTAGTTCTTGTATGCCTATATATGGCTGGAAATATCTGTTACCACATTCTCCAAAGAAAGGATTTCTGAACTGCTGCACACACACATCAGTTTATCTCTGTAAGTTGATTGTACAGCTTGACAATTATTGTGCTGGATAGCTGGGTTTTTGTTATAGAGAAAGATATTTCTCATTACAGCCTATACTTCCATTCACTCTGGAATATCCAAACGCTGCTTTTAGAAGAAACGTGTTTCTAACTCGCTGAATCTAAACATAGATGCAATTTCCTAAGGTGAACGAACGCAAAGCAAAGCAGTATGAAATAGACGTTTCTCCTCTGTTTTAAACGCAGTCTTACTGCTATTTCTTATATGCCTGTATATGGTTGGAAATAACTGTTTCCAGGTTCTCCAAAGAAAGGATTTCTGAACTGCTGCACAGACACATCAGTTTATCTCCGTAAGTTGATTGTACAGCTTCACAACCATTCTGCTAGATAGATACGTTTTTGTTTTAGAGCACAATATTCCTCATTACAGCCTGTACTCCCATTCATTCCGGAACATCCAAAAGCAGCTTTTAGAAGAAGCTTGTCTCTAACTCGCTGAATCTAAACATAGATGCAACTTCCTTAGGTGAATGAACACAAGGCAGAGCAGTTTGAAATAGACGTTTCTCTTGTGTTTTAAATGAAGTCTTACTACTAGTTCTTATATGCCTGTGTATTGCTGGAAATATCTCTTTACACATTCGCTAAAGAAAGGATTTCTGAAATGCTGCACACACACGTCAGTTTAACTCTGTAAGGTGATTGCACAGCTTGACAACTATTCTGCTAGATAGCTCTGATTTTGTTTTACAGCAAGATATTCTTCATAATAGCCTATACTACCATTCACTCTGGAATATCCAAACGCAACTTTTAGAAGAAACGTCTTTCTAACCCCCTGAATCTAAACTTAGATGCAACTTCCTATGGTGAACGAACACAAAGCAGAGCAGTTTAAAATAGACGTTTCTCCTGTGTTTTAAATGCAGTCTTACTAGTAGTTCTTATAATCCTGTATATGGCTTAGTATATATGTTTCCACATTCGCCAAAGAAAGGATTTCTAAACTGCTGCACACACACGTCAGTTTAACACTGTAAGTTGATTGTACACCTTGACAACCATTCTGCTAGATAGCTGCACTTTTGATTTAGAGCAAGATATTTCACATTGCAGCCTATACTCCCTTTCACTCTGGAATATCCAAAGGCAACATTTCGAAGAAACGTGTTTCTAACCTGCTGAATCTAAACATAGATGCAACTCCCTAAGGTGAACGAACACAAAACACAGCAGTTTGAATTAGACGTTTGTCCTGTGTTTTAACAGCAGTCTTACGGCTAATTCTTATATGTGTGTATATGGCTGGAAATATCTGTTTTCAGATTCGCCAAAAAAGGATTTCTGCACTGCTGCAGACACACACATCTGTTTAAGTCTGTAAGTTCATTGCACAGCTTGACAACCATTCTGCTAGATAGCTGTGTTTTTGTTTTAGAGGAAGATATTTCTCATTACAACCTATACTCACAATCACTCTGGAATATCGAAACGCGGCTTTTAGAAGAAACGTGTTTCTAACTCGCTGAATCTAAACATAGATGCAACTTCCTAAGGTGAACGAAAACAAAGCAGAGCAGTTTGAAATAGACCTTTCGCCTGTGTTTTAAACACAGTCTTACTGCTGGTTCTTATATGCCTGTATATGGCTGGAAATATCTGTTTCCATATTCTACAAATAAAGGAATTCTGAACTGCTGCTCACACACATAAGTTTTACTCTTTAAGCTGATTGCACAGCTTGACAAACAGTCTGCTGGATAGCTGTGTTTTTGTTTTAGTGCAAGATATTTCTCATTATAGCCTATACTCCGATTCACTCTGGAAAATCGAAACGCGGCTTTTAGATTGAACGTTTTTCTAACTGGCTGAATTGAAACATAGATACAACTTTGTAAGGTGAACGAAAACAAAGCAGAGCATTTTGAAATAGACGTTTCTCCTGTGTTTTAAACGCAGTCTTACCGCTAGTTCTTATATGCCTGTATATGGCTGTAAATATCTGTTGCCAGATTCTCCAAAGAAAGGATTTCTGATCTGTTGCACACACACATCAGTTTATCTCTGTAAGTTAATTGTACAGCTTGACCACCTTTCTGCTAGAACGCTGCGTTTTTGTTTTAAAGCAAGATATTTCTCATTACAACTTATACTCCCATTCACTCTGGAATATCCAAACG
>NW_022440355.1:0-7302 GCF_009761245.1 Sapajus apella
AAAATACAATAGCTTTTAATGAATTCTGATTGTAAATTTTGAGATGATGATATATTAAGGTATAAAGAAGAAAGTGAAAATCATTCATAATCTCATTACCCAAAGATAACTACTCCTAATATTTTGATACATATGGTTCCTAATTCATAACTCTCATACACGCAAACACACACATGTACACACACACACGCACACACACACGCATACATAAAATAGATACATTTTACACACAGATATAATTTTATTATAACATTTTAAGAAACAGCTTTGTAATTTTTTATTTAAAAATAGTGTGAATATCTTTTGTGAATATTCATATAAAATATTATACATCTTAGTTTTAAGATTTTGGTTTCTGCTCTTTGGGGTGGCAGGTGCACTTCTTGCTAAAATGAATTGTCTCAGTGTCTTTGATTTTCCTTCTCTCCCGTAGGCTGTTGCTTTTTGAAGCACGGCCTGAATCTCCCTTCTGTTTGCTTGGGGGAAACCACATAGTATTATGGGGTTATGAAGGCATGTTGCCTGTGCCCGATAGCAATGCTGGCTCCAGTTCTAAAAATAAAGATAATGTAAGAGTTTTGTCCTGCAATCAATACTAAAATGTCAATAAAGTGGTTTTACATCATTGTAGCAAATGATTTATATATAACTCAGTGGTTCCTTTTTAATTAAGAGCTCAAGATTTCTATACAGTATGTTCATTGTCTGCTTTATCAGTAAAGGTATAAAAGCTGATAACCGGGTAAGGAAAGAAAATGGATAGGTTTTACTCTCACAAGGAAAAGGTATCATCCATACACTCTTGTCAAGAAGGCGCGAATTACTTAAATTGGCCTCTGGATATTTGAGTTTGAGTTTGGGTATGACAGTTTTCCTTGAATTTTTCTGTTTGCTGCTCCCACCAGCGAAGTTGCAGGCACGCCAAGAGTCAGTGTTACTTCCAAACTGGTTTGTTAATTGTAACTGGTACTTATTATTGTGATAATATCATTAAATTTTCTGTAACTGATGAACTAGGAATGAAAAAGAAAACAGGAAATCGTTGCCTTTAAGATGTTGAATGTTTTAGAAAGACTAAGTGAGCTTCTTAAGAAAGTGGTGTTCATCAGGTGTGGGATTGAGTCTGTTCCTCTCACCCCTTCATTTTCTACCCTCCATGGGGCAGCCTTCCCGGGCAGCCCAAAGGGCAGGAGGAGAATCTAAGCAGCAGGACCCCTCGCACTTCTCAGCCCAGGGCGCGTGGCTTTCCACAGTCTACCATTTCTTCTAAACAGGCATGGAAGTGTGTGAAGAGGAAGAGGCAAAGCTTTTAGATATGACTGATTTCCTTCACTGAGTCAATCAGAGTGAACAGGAAAGGCAGAATGCCTGCACTACCCAAGATATTCTCAGACACTATAGGCTCCAACTTATATCTTAACCTAGAACAAAAACTTCTTCCTTGATTTTCTCCCTTTATTCCATTGGGGTAGTTTCTCACTGAGGAGGATGGTATTAAGATGTTCTGTTTGCTTTCATTCTCTTGGACCTTTGGTTTTGCATCTAGGGAGAGGGTGTTTTTCTTTTATCTTTCTTTTTTCATCTTCTTTCCTTTTTTTTATTTGAGACAGGGTCTTGCTTCTTTGCTTAGCTCTATTAGCCACGGCTCAAATACTCAGTAGCCATGTGACTAGTGGCTGATTTATTGAACAGCAAGGACAGAACATTTCTGTCATGAAGAATGTTCTAGTAGACAGAGTTGGTCTAGGTAGTATTTATAGAGATTTGTAAAACAATAAATTATCCCAAATCAGGTCTGTGACAACACCTCTTTTCATGAGGTTATTTTCAATCTCCTTCTGGGAAGAAATTAGCATTCCTATTAAAAAAAACAGCATAGCAATTTTCTAATAAATTTTAATAGGATTAAAAATGTTCTGGGCTGGGCGAGATGGCTCACACCTGTAATAATCCCAGCACTTTGAGAGGACTCGGTGGGTGGATCAGCCTGAGGTCAGGAGTTCGAGACCAGCCTGTCCAACATGGCAAAGCCCCATCTCTACTAAAAATACAAAAATTAGCCAGGCATGGTACTGTGTGCTTGTAGTCCCAGCTACTTGAGAGAAACAAACTGAAGAGTCACAGTGCTAAAATTTGGTTTGAAAGTGAGGAAGAAAATAAAATCAGTGATAGCAAGTAACATTTGTATATGCTGGTGCGGCTCCTTGACATATTTTAACTCATTTACTCTTCACAATAACTGTGTAAGGTAGGTACGTACTTTTATTATTTCCACTCTACAAGTGAGGAAACTGAGATTAGATAGTCCATGACTCTCCCACGGTCACCCAAAAGTGTTAGAGCTGGAATTTAAACTCTGAAGCTTAAAGTCCATGCTATCACTGCACTATCCCGTGGTAAGGGAAAAGGCCAAGGTGTCTCCACGTTTTAGAGCTCGTATTTGGAATGATTGCAGCGGAGCTCTGTTTGCATGTACACCAAACTTTATTGAGCATTGACTAACTACAAAGCATTTCTTATAAACATCTTTACCTTGTGATGTTAAATGATCATAACCCCACTTGCAGTTACCCTTTTGATAATTAAGATATATCAGAAAAAAGGCTTCATGAAAAAGTTGACATTTTAAAAACATTTTCAAAACTATGGTTCATTATTAAATTTAGGAAGATGTCTGGTGACAGTTTTCTTTCTATGGTCTTATGCGTATATTCACCATCTCTTTACCACCAATACAAAACATCAAAAACACAGTAAGATTTTTATTTTAGTTTATTTATTTTTAGTAGAGACGGGCTTTCATCATCTTGGCCAAGCTGCCCTTGAAATCCTGACCTCATCATCCACCGGCCTCGGCCTCCCAAAGTGCTGGGATTACAGGCGTGAAAAGGGTATGATTTTTATAAAAGTCTTGTTAGCAGCCTAAAACTTAAACCTGGAAAATAATCTCTAGGCTCATTAAACAGCTTAATGTTTGTTTCCAAAGTAAGCCTCTGGCTTGGTGTATCATATTTTGGATGGTCAGTTTACAAGTCATGCACATCTCAGAGATGTAGATGGGGGCTCACTGGGGCATAGTGTTCTTGTACCAGGATTGGATAAGAAATAAACACACACATTTCTTTGGAAAATTTAAAGTTTCAGCAAATTTTTCCCGAAATATTTTTCCAGTTCTCTGTGGCATTCTAGTTTCCTTGAAAAGACAGAAGTTTTGTTTTGTTTTGTGTTTTTGAGACAGGATCTCTTCTGTCATCTAGGCTGGAGTGGGGTGATGTGATCTTGGCTCACTGCAGCCTCCACCTCCCAGGCTCCCATCTCAGCCTCCTGAGTAGCTGTGACTACAGGCACACACCAACATGCCCGGCTAATTTTATTTTTTGTAGAGCCAAGGTCTCACTATGTCCCCCAAGCTGGTCTCAAACTCCTGGGCTCAAGCAGTCCTCCTGCCTTAGCTCCTAAAGTGCTGAGATTACAGGCATGAGCCATCACACCCAGCCAGAAAGAATTTTTTATACTATTTAATTTTATGCAAAATTCTTCTGAATAAACTGCAATTGAAGATACTGTTTGTTAAGTTGTACGATGATGCTTATAACAAATTATCAAGGTTTATGCCATTAAAAAGGTTTATTTCATGTGAGGAACTGGGAGACTTGTTATTGTTAGAAAGGGAACATGATGTAATATATTGAATTTTTGATTTGCCCTGGCTGGTAAAAGTTTATATCTAAGTGTTGAGCTCAGTTACTGAGGCTTTTTATTGTATATTAATGTTAATTGGTCCTACTGTACCTGGATTTTTAATGTAAGCCACTTAAATCTTTTTCAGTTAGGTCACATAGAAATCAGTTACTGTCTGTTCTGTGAGACTTATTCCTTCTCATGTAGAGTTAAGCAAAATTAAAAATTAAATCCTGGCTTCTTGCCAAGTCCCAACCTAATGCTTTGCCAAGTAAATCTATAGGAGGAATGTGGGTTGTCAGCGTTAGAGAGCATCCTTGCCCTTGTTTTTTTAGTAGTACTTGTGTGAGGTATGTATACAGGTAACTGGTGGCATGACAGTTTAATAAAGTATGATGTTTTTTAGGCATGTGTTATGACTCAGTGAACACGTTATAGATGGCCTCAAATGACTAGATCGATCAGTGGTGTAACCATGAGAATCAAGTATGTCTGCCAGAGACTTGGAGTCAGTCACATATCCCTGAGTCAAAGGTGGGGTGCACTCATAGTCTTGTAGGAAGAAATTTCCATCTGAAATATGAGAGAATATCCCAGCATTCGTGGGTGAAAACATAGCCCAAAATCAGAATGTCACCAGTTTTCCCCCTTTGAACTTTTGAAACCTAAAGTCCTTTGTTATCTGTAACCATGAAAGATAGGCTATGATTAAGTAAATAAGTATGTAAATAGAGCTTTTGAGGTGGTCCAGAGCCTTTTTAAAAGGAAAATTGTTATGTCCTTCCTGAAAGTATTGTAACTTTGGTGCAAAAATTGATTATTTGCATTTCGCATGGGATTATATGCTGTTGTAATGTTTTGCATTGATGATGACTTATTTATAAACAAACTTAGACTTACCAATAAATGACCTTTGTATTTGTTAATATTAATATGACCATACTTATTAAGTTAATATTAACTTAAAATCTTGTGACTTTAAAGTCAACTATACTAATATGGAGGAATGAATCACTCAGCAAGTCCCCTCCCCATAAAGCAACACTAAAACAGGAAAAGTTACCAAAAACAAGTATTTTGAGGCTCTGGAAATTGGCCAAGGCATTCACCAAATGAGAGTGTGAGACATAGATCACCAGCTGCGGAGGTCTGTTCTGCAGACCTTGACTAAATGACGGATGAATGAATACACTATCACACCTAGTACAGTGGTTTTGAGTGGGCCAGGAATGGTCATCAACTGCTTTCAGAGGGCGACTGCAGCTAACCGACCACAACTGCCTGAACCTCCTCACATTTATTCAGTATAGATTTAATAACAGAGGTTCTAAGTCAATATACTTGTGGATAATTAACATGGTTAAAAGCGTGGTTTTGTGAATGATGAAAGGTCGTGGTTCTGGGGCCTAGAATAAACACCATTAACAAGTAATTCCCCTTCAACCTGCCCCTGAGAGGGCCATCCAGCACAAAGTTTACCTGAGCAAACAGAGTGGAGACAAAGGGGTGTGGGGTAAACAGACTTAACTAGTTTTAAGTTATCCTAATCTTTTACCCTCTGACTTAAAATTCTAATGTAATGAACTGGCTGCCTTCAGCCCATTCCATTAAAACTTTTCGGCCTTCCAAAAGGTTTGAGATGATTATCTTCTAACTTTCCCTAATATTTCCCTAATATTTTGCCATCCACCTCAAGTGGATTCCAATAAGAGTGATTATTCATGTTTTAAAAATCCTGAACTTCAGGTAAGTACAGTGCAAGTCTGGTGTTCTTAGCTAGAGCTGCTCCTATCCTTCACCAAAATCTGCTGTAAGATAATGACTGTGCTGATGACCTCAAGCTTAGTCAGCACAGTCATTCTCTCAGGATGGGGCAGATTGTGAAAAGCAGCAGTTTTGCTGCCAGAGGAGACTGACTTGATCGGGAGCGGAGTGTGGAAAAACCTCATGTCTACTAGCATGGTAGTAACAGCAGTCAACATGGTGGCAAGCAAACAGAGACCAAGGGCTCAGCTGGACTGGGATCATGATGCCAGTGAGGGCAAGTAGTGGCCCAGCTGACTAGCTAGAAGTTGACCAGTAAGATCTGGATAGTGAGAAAGTTGAGCCTAAGAGAGCCTAAGCTATTCACACAACCCTGGCTCAACGTAAGTCTGCATATACATGCAAACATGTGAGGGGGCCCAACAGAAAGTAAAACCCAGGGCAGAGTTTAAAACCACGGAACTTTGCTGCACTTCCCCCCAAACACACAGATCCATCCAGAATGAAAGTGTTACTGGTTCAAGGTGTGTGAGCACAATAACTGGTTGACAACTACTAAGGGACACAGTTAGGGGTGACCCCTAAGAAGCCAGGCTGAAAAAGAAAAACAATGATAATAAAAAATAAGAAAGAAACAAGGATGTCAGAAAACAAACTGAGCAGAGAAATCAGCAACCACACCATGCAGGAGAAACTCAAGTGCTGAACTGATGATTTTAAAGTGAGGTGAAGACTTAAAGCAGCCATCATAAATACATTTAAAGAAGTAAAGGAATCCGAGTTTTAAAAAATTAAAGGAAAGTATAATGACTATGATTAAGCAAGTCAAGAATTTCCATAAAAAAAACTTTTTTTAAGTGAAAATTCCAGATTTGAAAATAAAAATTCATTAGAGTGGCTTAACAGCAGATTTGAGATGCTGGAAGAAGAAAGAAAGATTGGTAGAATTATTTTGTCTGAAGAGCACAACAGGACACTTGAAGGGTGCTGGTAGAATACAATAGAATATTCTTCCATTTGGGTTCATCTGATGCTTTCTCATGGTTAAACTGAAGTTATGGATCTGGGGGAAGAATACCACAGAGGCAGTATCCCCTCACATTACATCATACTCCAGGGCACATGATAGCAGCATGACTTATTACTAGTGATACTAAAAACTGGTCACTTGGTTTAAATGGTGTCTGCCAGGTTTCAACACTATGAAGTTATCACTTTCCACTTTCCATATTCTGTTAGTCTCCAGCACTCTGAAGGGAAGAAAAAGTAAGGTCCACCTCCTGGAAGAAGAGTATCAGAGAATTTGTAGACAAATGTTAATCGCCACAGTAATTAATATCTAGGATCAGTGTATTTTCTCAGGTTTGATTCTTTATTTTGGAATTTACACAAATTTATTCAAAATTACTGAGTTGTGCATTTCGAGTGCATGAGTTTTATGAAATGTAAATTATATCTTGATAAAGCTGTTTGTTTTTCTGATAAAACAAAAAGTAGAAAAGAAAGGTTTACATTACTGACTCCCAAGCCTCTTATCTGAACTCTAGACTATAGATTCACTTCCACTTGTGTTGCTATTCACTTGGGTTGGTTGACAAAATATTACAGAAAATATTTAGGCAAAGTTATAGATTATAGTCTCAAACCTTTTGGAAAGCTGAAAGGTTTTATTGAGGCAGGCTGAAGGCAGCTACTTCATTAACATTAGCATAGGAAAGAGACAGAGGCCATCAAAGGCCTTACCCCACACCCATTCCTCTCTACTCTGTTGACTCATGCTAATTTTGTGCTGTGTGCTCTCTGTGGGGAATATCAAAGGGAAATTACCTGTTAATAGCATTTACTCTGCCCCCCCCC
>NW_022440356.1:0-7299 GCF_009761245.1 Sapajus apella
TCTGTACAACAATCCCCAGTGACACTTATATAATAAACATGTACAGGTACCTCTGAGCCTAAAATAAAAGTTTAAAAAAAAAAACTGATAAACTAAATCAAAAGAAAGCATAAGGAAAGGAAAATGTGAGATAAAAACAGAAAAATAGTAGATATAATAAATACTTTGGTACCTTAAACGAATGGAAATAGACAAATTAGTAAGAAGGGAAATAAGCATAAAAGCAAAAAAAGACAAGAAAAAATTGTAAGTTAACTCTAATTATGAGGGACTATTTTGCACAACTCTGTGCAAATACATTTGAAATCTGCATTTATTACTATCCAATTCAACTTCTAAATCGCAAAAATGTCCTACATCTGTACTGTTCAATAGGTAGCCACTAGCTACGTGTGTTGAGTGAATACTTGTACACTTAAGTGTGGCTCATGTGACTGAGAAACTAAATTTGTTCTAATTATTAATTTATTTAATTTCTAATTATAATTTCAGTATAATTAGTTTAAATTTGAATGGTCTCATGCAGCTAGTGGCTATTGTATCAGAAAGCATAGAAGAAAATGAAATTATCTTCACACAGTGTTATTTACCAAAGTCAAATCCAAAGAGTATTTAAAAAAGTTTAAAGAGACCAACTCTATAAAAGAAATAATGTTATTAAAGAATCTCTCTCCCTCTGACACACACACACACACACACACACACACACACACACACACACACAGGTGTTACAAGGAAAAGGAAAGGTCTTCTTTATAACACAGAACAGGACTTTGACAAACTACTACTCATGGCCCAAATCCTGCTGCAGACCATTTTCCTGCAGTCCATGAGCTAATAATTTTTACAGAGCTAAAGAAGAAATAGAATATGTAACAGAGGCTATATGTGGCCCACAAAGGCTAAAAGACTTAGAATGTAGCTCTTCACTGGAAAAATCTACTGGCCCCTCATCTAGAATAATGCCTGAATTTTGAAATCACCGTTTTGCAAATACCACCAAGGTAACATGAGATTCTGGCATGAAATTACTCCTAACACTATACACTAACATAATGTTAGGAAAAGGACATTCATATATGTCTATTATCCATCAAATATTTATTAAGTACAGAATTTAAATCGAAGAGATGAAACTTAGCTTCACAAATATTGAGATAGAGTGACATTATAAACTTCCCAATGCAATGCGATGGGAAACATAATAGTTGCCTAAACATTTTGTCTAATCCATAACAGTTAGATGAATCCAGTTTGAGAAACATTCTATGAGACACTTAGTCTGGACTCTTCAAAAATGTCAGAGTTGTAAAAGATGAGGGAAAAGGGTGGAGGGGAAGCAATATTCTAGACTGATGAAAATAAGAAACATGACAAAAAAATCCAATATAAGATCTCTGACTAATATAGAGAATATTTGAGAGCAAGTGGAGACATTTAAATTTAGACTGCGTACTACATAATGTTAATTATCAGTAGCAAATGTCTTGTGATTGTTATTGTAGTAATATAAAAGAATGTGCTAATTTCGGACAAAGTCCCTTAAGTATTTTTGTATAATCTTGATGTCTGCAATTTGCTTTCAAGCAGTTCAGAGCTCCCAAAATGTGAGTGCGTGCATGTATATGTACGTGTGTGTAAGAGAGAGAAAATGAGTGTGTCTGTGAAGAGGAAAAGAGACATAGAGACACAGAAAGCCAATCCCAGAAAATGTTAATTTGTGAATCTAAATAAAGGGTGCATGTGTCTTTATGGTGCTTCTTTTTCAACTTTTCTGTTTGATGTCAAAAGTTGGAAGAATTTTTTTAAAGGCACTTGTTTATTCAGCGTGAACACGATCTTCAAGTTTCTTTGCTAGATGTTGGTTTCCTGTAGTTAATACTTTTGTACCACCTGATTGCCTTATGACAAAATAAACTTAGCTATGAAAGAAAAACTGTCTGTGTAGCCATAAAGCCAAACATTTGCTTCACTGAATAGGAAAAGAAAGCACGAAGTTTATTGCAAGTAATATTGTTATAAACTGTTATTCTCCTAATACGGTATAACCAATTATTACCTCGTAATGTTAGTCAGCATGTACTAGTAAGGAGAGACCAACGGGTAGTATTTATACACAATTACACTGAGACCAATTCCTTGTAGCCTGAAAAACAATATGGCAAACATTAAGAGAAGGTACTGGAGGTGTTTTGTCATGATTTACAGGACAAGAAATCACACTATCTTCTTCTACTAGATGATTAACTATTCTGGGAAACATATACTCAGGTTTATAGTTATAATAGACAAGAATACAAGGTGCATAAGCAACCCTGTCATCTTTCATCATTACAATCTTGCCAATCTGGAATGAAGCAAAAAAAATGACACAAGTAGATAGGGGCGTTGGCCTAGGAGGAGGAAGACCAGAATTATGCCTTCAGCTCTGCTTCCAAATAGCCCCAGTATTTTTCGGTAAATCACTTCCCTTCTCTGAGCTTTAGTTTCCTCATCTATCAACTGTGGCAGCTGAACTGAATTAAGACTGTTGGATCTGCAAGATCAAGGGCTATTGATTCTTCAAGGACTGGGAGACAAGATGGCAATTTAGAACAATTTCATAAGAAATAAACCTTTAATGTGATGTGAATATTATTCATTAGAATTCAACAGGACAGAGGGAGCGGAGACCAAGAGATAGCTAAAAATTATCATCAGCTTCAGGGAATCACTCCCTTCTAAGACCTAGGGACTGTACTCTGTGGGGACAGACACTTCACCAGAGGCCCAGAACGTTTTGGATGAAGAATGGCCACAAGAGGAAGGGTGGAGATTACACTGGGCCAAGAAGATTTCCATTGACTCCTTGTGTGATATGATTTTTCTTTCCAAACCCACAAAAATCTTTATATTTTTGCTGGATTATACTCTCTTAATGAATTCTAGAAGGAAGTAATATTTGGCAACCAGGTAGCAGCAGAAATTGAAAAGTCCCCCAGGACTAGGAGAGGACACTCTGAGGAAGTAAATCCAGAAATACCTCAAAACTAGGAAATTGGGGTGTATAGAGCAACCCTTCATTAAACTCCATCTTAGAAAAATACTGCATTTTATATTTTATATGGGACTTTGCCAACAAGGATATTTTGCTTAACAAACAAATAAAAATGGGAAGACTGCATCCAACCAGGTAAGGACATAACAAGCACACTCTTCCACTGTAGGTTCTCACCAGAGGACTCTGTGACTATATGTATATATATAAAGGCAGACCTTCAGCCTCTCCAAACAGCTGCCTTAATTAACCAGTTTTGCAGTCAGCCATGATAAGCACTTAGCATGCCCTTCTAAAGGCTCTTCCACATCAAAGACTCCTCCTTGGGAGACCAATGGACAAGACCAGGAATCCTTTTGTCTTCTTCGCTCCCACTGGGACTTGCTCATTTACCCTTTCTCCTACCTCGTTCTCCTCTTGATGGTAAGTGCTACCTTGTTTGTTGTGGAATATTTAACCTGTAATATTTATATATGGGTTAAATATACTATTATGTATGATATGCAATATAGACTGACTTGTGGAACGGATTGAGGCTGTGTTGCCCGTGGCTCTGACTACGGAGTGAATGGGAAGTGCTAAGGAGAACTGTCTCCTTGGGAACTCCATGTAGCTCATGGCTTTTGTGATTAGAAATTCTCTGAAGAGCTGAGAGAATTAGGATGAGTTCTTCTTCAATAGAAGTCTGACATGTGGAAAGACACACACATGTGTGAACCAGGACACCTCTAACCTTGCACTGCTGATGACATGGGGCTTTGAGAAAAAAATTGCCTAAACTACTGAGGACATAGATGCCACCAAGTGAGGTATGGGTTAAATCAAGCAGAGTAAGACCATGGGTGAGTAGAATGATTTGGAAATTGATTATTGCATTAACTCTGAGTGAATTTGGAACACTTGTCAGTCTCTTCAGTTATGTGTGTGTGATTTTCTAAGTACATAGCCAAATTCTCTTTCCTAAATAGGCACAGTCTCCAGAACATTACTGAATCTTCCTTTGATCATTTTACATTTTATAATATTTCTGAGTCATTATTTTAAACATCATTGCCTCTGCATAGGGATTGTAAATATGGGATGTGAACACTGGATTGAATCTGCACAGGATTCATGCATCCCTGGAAGGTGATTTTTGGAGGGACTTAAACCTTGAGTGTGAACTAGTTTCTACTCTTTGTCTCCTTCTCATGAAATATGAGTATAGCAGCAACAACAGCAAAAATTAAGTTGAGGATTCTGGTCAGTTTGGGTTCATAAATGTATCAAAGTCTTGCCATATTTTACTTTAAATCAAAGTGAATGAAATTGAATCTATATCCCCTAGTCTAATTCCCTTTAGTGAGACTGCATTCTTTCAACAGCTATTAGAGAAACATTTGTTTGCTCACACATTTTCAAAGAGGTTTCTGGAGCTTACAATACACAGGCCATCATTTAAACTATAAGAATTCAGAAGCAGAAATTCTACTCACAATTGAACTTCGCTGAGTTGGCTGACACGGTGTTTTAAATTCTAATTCTACTCTAGAGCAAACCCAGATTGAAAAGCTGAGGACAAGTCATATGTATTGTTTGTACTGGGAGGCTGCATCATTAGCAGAGTCTGTGATACACAATGGCAAGTTCTGTTTAAGATGTTTCTGCTCCGGGAGTTTTTCCTAGCGTTCTTCCATTAGACGATATGTAGCAGTGTTCACAAACTCTGAGTGGCATTGACATTAATTTCTAGTAATGTTTAGAAACATTTGTAAAATTTCTAAACATTATTAGAAATTAACAATGGGGTCCCATCCTCCAGTATACAATGTGCATGCTAAGTCAATGACCATTATTTGATGCACTATCCCCCGAAGAAAAAAATATACGGGTCTCAGAATGAAGGCATGGAAGCCACAATGGCTCCTGTTACTATCATCCCCTGTAACCCACTTCTGGAATGCGTGCTTCCCATTTCCACAATTCTGGGCACCACAGGTGTAGAGAATTCTCCCACCAGCAGATAGAAAATACAGCTGCCCCTTCAACATTTTGTGCACCCTGTGTCCAGGGCCAACAACAACAACAACAAACAGAGTAGGGATAATTGCCATCCTGGAAAAGGTACATGGCCTAGTCATCAGGAGGAAAGCTGCTATTCCACATTGGAGAAGTGAGCAATCAGCTTAACTCCAAGGTGGTTGGCACACATTAGTATTCCATCATCTAATTTTAATCATAAACCCATAATTGTCATAGCCATAGCCTAAGAAAAGTAAACATGAACTTGGTCCCCACAGGAAGGAAGTTGTGGGCTACCCACAAAGTTAGCATCCTTCTACCATTGTAAGAACTAAGGTGAAGGGCTCTAGAATGAATCAGAGAGTTTAGCCTAGAGCTTTGCCTCCCCAGTAGCAGCTGGGGCTGCAATTTGTCCTACTAACCTTTTTCCCTTATAACCTTACAAGTTTCTCCAAAGAGAAAGTCCCATCAGAGTCCTAAAGGAGCCACCCTGAGAAATTATATGAGACAAAACGGCCACAGAAATATGGAGGAATTGTCATGAATGCTGCAGTGCCCAGATCTCTCTGCCCTATTCCCTTCAAGACTCAAGGACATATACCCCGAGCTGGGTATGACCTCGCTGAAAGAGATTACCTCTTCTCCAGTGAATCCCTACCCAAGTACTGGGGATAAACCACCAGCTCCTCTCCCCAAAGAGGAGCAACTCTGCAGGGCTACCCAAGCTTCAGGGCTCCCTTTGGAGTCAGCTGCATCCCTGTGGTGATGCATCACAGCCCCAATTCTTCCTCTGCCCAACCCTAATTCATTCCTTTCCCCACGCCCCAAGTGCTGAGCCCAAGTCCACTCCCTAAGAAACGTCCTTCACACTCATTTCCATCTGAGTCTGTTCTCTGCGGTAGTCAATCGACAACAAATTTTAAGTATCCCTGGCATACTAACAGCAAAAAGTTAATATTGCTATTTTACTTGCACCATAATTTTTTATAGTTTTGCAGTATTTTTTCTCTTAGTGTCATCTAAGAGCAAAGAAAATTCTTCAATCAAATGTGTTAATACCCTAACAAGAGCTGTACTATACAAAGTTATTTTTAAATATATAAGACATCAGGCCGGGCGCGGTGGCTCACACCTGTAATCCCAGCACTTTGGGAGGCCGAGGCGGGTGGATCACGAGGTCAAGAGACCGAGACCATCCTGGTCAACATGGTGAAACCCCGTCTCTACTGAAAATACAAAAAATTAGCTGGGCATGGTGGCGCGCGCCTGTAATCCCAGCTACTCGGGAGGCTGAGGCAGGAGAATTGCCTGACCCCAGGAGGCGGAGGTTGCGGTGAGCCGAGATCGCGCCATTGCACTCCAGCCCGGGTAACAAGAGCGAAACTCTGTCTAAAAAAAAGAAAAAAAAGACATCTTTGATTCCTCCAATATAAATACATGTTTATCATGGCCAAACAATGTTAAGACAAACAGAAAAAAAGAAAATTTGATTATGGAATAAAATATTTGGGTATCTGAAGCATCGAAATGGCTAAAATGCTAATTGTACTTAATTGGCATGTAACCTGAGACTGATCCAATATATCAGAAATCAAGTGACTTCTACACTCTGATCACATTGTAATACCATTTATTAGTCTTTCTTCCATGTTTTCTTCTCCCTTTCTTTGCTCATCTCTTCATCTCTGGAATCTGTTTTTAAGCCTGAAATCCCAGTAGCTGTACTTTCCTACCCACTGTTATTTGTGTCTGAAACCTGTCTACCAACCTGGATGTGCCTGCCTCTTTATTAGCTATCTGCTGACTCGAGGCAGCTGCTGCCTTGTCCTGAAGTATCTAGCAGTGTCCAGTTTCTGCCTTGGACTCCTTGGCCTGGGTAAATTTTATTGCTTCTTAATGGAGAATGCAATGGAGTCACAGCTTACTCCTGGGTTAGGTTCTAACATTAGTCTATTCGGTGAAGAAAAAAGTAGAGATCACTGATAATACTCTTGCAAATCTTATCAGATAAGAAAATAGGAAATGTATCTCAAAAATGCCTCATTGCTGTTTCTTTTTTTTTTTTTCCAGCATTTGAATCAATCACTATGAAATGTTTGGTTTTCGTTTAAGGTAATACATTATTCAAATCAGTGCTGTGTTTACATACAAAACTTCCACTTAGCTTAGCAAGATGCTGACGCTTTAAAAGGCATGAGGGAAAGGCCGTTCCTGTTCATTGAAGGAACTCACTGGAAGATTCCCCTGCATGATTTAAAGGA
>NW_022440357.1:0-7297 GCF_009761245.1 Sapajus apella
AGGTTTGAAGTTACAGATGTTAAATCACTTTGTTTCACTGAACCTTCCCTTGATAACATTGCAGAGCATCCCTGGTATGCTCCTAACTGAATCTTAAGCATGATGTGTACAGGTGATACAACTGTAATTCCTTTCTGTTAGTCCTCCTTATCTCTCTGTTTTTTCTCTTTTTCTTCTTTTTCTCTGGACTAGAAATTGTTGTGCTGGTACATCGTTCTTCCTTAACATGTTTCTTTTCATCCTTTTTCTTCTTAGAAGGGGAATTTTAAGTAAAAAACTAAAGGAATAAAAAGAATTAGCTACAAGGACATCTGGGGGAAAAGTACTCCAGACACAGAAAACTGCCAAGTACAGAGGTGTGCCTGCAGTCTTTAAGCAATAGGGATGGATAATGAACAGCAGGAAGTTCAGTGTGGCTGAAGCAGAGCAAAGGAGATAAATAGTTCAACCGGGAGAGACAACATGCCAGATGGTGTACTACCTTTCAGTTGTTAGAAGAAATTTTGACACATATTCAGAGTAGGCAATCAGAAGTGTTGGGGCAGAGGAATGATGCAATTTGACTTAGGTTTTAAATACATCCAGAGTCAAGAACTGATGAAAAGAAAATTTTTTTAAAGCCAGACTATCAATTACCAGTCTATGATACTCATTTAGACTGCAGATGATGGTGGCTCAGATGTACAAGATATAACTGGCTTCTGGATATATTCTTCAGGTAGACCTGACAAGATTTACTGAAAGATTAGATGTGAGGTGTCAGAGACAGAGACGAGTCAGAATGACACCACGGTTTTTGGCAGAGCAACTGGAAGAGTTGCCATTAACCAAAGAAGGAAAGACTACATGAGGTGTAGATTTCAGGAAGGACATCAGTAGCCTAATTTTGGATCTCACAAGTGTGTGATACCCAATAGCTAACCAAATAGAGATGTCAACTAGGCAGACTGATATAGAGATCTATAATTAAGGAGAGAGATCTGAGCTGGAGACATACATTTGGAAATCACTCACGTATACACAGTAGCAGTCATGAGGGGTCAGGCGTGGTGGGCTCATGCCTGTAATTCCCAACACTTTGTGAGGCCAAGGCAGGCAGATCACCTGAGGTCAGGAGTTTGATACCAGCCTGGCCAACATGAGGAAACCCTGTCTCTACTAAAAATACAAAAATTAGCTGGGCATGGTGGTGTGCATCTGTAATCTCAGCTACTAAGGAGGCTGAGGCAGGACAATCGCTTGAACCCAGGAGACAGAGGTTGCAATGAGCCAAGATTTCGCCACTACACTCCAGCCTGGGCGACAGAGCAAGACTCCATCTCAAAAAAAGAAAAAAATAAAAAAGTAATGAGAAAAGATTGAGAACTGAGCCCTGGGAAACAACAATGTGCAAAAGGAGAAAGATGAGGAAAAGCAAGCAAAACAGACCATGACGAACAGATTAGAAAGGCAGGAGGAAAACCCTGAGGGAGTGAGGTCCTGAAAGCCAAGTGAAGATGCTGTTATGGAGGAGATGTCCTCCATTGGGTCAAATATTGCTGACAGACTAAATAAAATGAGGCGTAAGAAAAAATCCCTACATTTATTATAGAAAAAAAAATCAGTAATAACCTTGAGAAAAATAACTTTGAGGCAGTGCTGAAATTGAAGACTTACTGTCGTGAGATCATGACTGAATGGAAAGAAAACTAGAGTTCATGAGTGTAGACAGTTCTTTTAAGGAGATCCTAATTAGGAGTCACGACAGTGAATGATGTAATTTTCTTCCACAGTCATGGAAATGTGATAGGCAAGAAACAGTAGTCTTCAAATTTTATATAGCAATTATATATTTTAAAGGTTATAAAAATTATACACTTATGGCATTAAAAAATGTATACTGAGGTATTAAATTCTTTAAATTATAGAACTAAAAGACCCCTTGAACATTTCTAGATTACATAAGCTGGTTATCATATTGTTCACACTTACACATAAAGACCCAGGAATACTAAAAGTTTCAAAGACAGTATTTCTTGCTTGATAAAAATCAGTTAATTCTAGGACAGTTGATACTCATCAAATATACAAAGTCATGATCACAGTAAAATACTGAGTTCTATTAACAGGAATAAAATGGAAGAAAAGCAGAAAATAATCTTATTTTATAAATGAAATGCTAAAAATTATATGAAGTCACTGTTGAAAAATGTGGTGAGGTGAATACTTAAATATATCCCCTTTTTTCAAAGGAAGGATAATGTCATGCATGCAGGGCACTTTTACAAATAAGATTCACTGCATCAGCAGCACCTTCCTTTTAGCACAAGGATCAGCAAATTAGTACTTGTGAGCCAAAGCCAGCCCACTGCCTGTTTTTGTAAGTTAAGTATCTTGGAGCACAGCCATGCTTATTCACTTTGTAGTCCACAGAGCCAATTAGCTGGGTGTGATGTTGCAAACCTGTGGTCCCAGCTAGTAGAGAGGCTGAGGCCAGAGGATCACTAGAGCCCAGAAAGTCAAGACTACAGTGAGCCATGATCATGCAACTGCACTCCAGCCTGGGAGACAGAGGCCCTGTCTAAAAAAAATAAGTATATGTAGTCCACAAAGCCTAAAATATTTACTAGCCAGCTCTTTGCAGAAAAAGCTGGCCAACTCTTGGTTTAGTATATCAAAGATTCTTTGATGTATTTTAATAAAAGTTTTACCCAATATACTGAAATCCTTATATTAAATCCAGATTCCCATGTACAATCCCTTGGCAATATTCAGACTGAGGGTCCAATATTTCAGCACTCAGGCACTGACAACAAAAATTCAATAACTAGCAGTCTTGTTCCTAACAAGGTACAGTGTTACATAGCATAAGGCTTCCAGTTGCAACACAGCAGATATTACAAGAATTCTAACAAAATTGTCTTAAGATGTGTCATCAAACTAAATGCTTTAAATACATTTTAATTGTGAAATAATCAGTATACTCCAGATCTAATTTCATTTTTTAAAAATGGCTGCATACTACATTATTTTCTGGGTATGAAAATTGAGCTATTTCCTACTGATAAGGATTCAAACTAGCTCCAACTTTTTGATATAATAATGCTGTAATAAACGTCCTTATACATAAGTATATATGTAACATATCTGTACAAATATCCTTAACATACATATATATATCCTTACTA
This sequence comes from Sapajus apella, assembly GCF_009761245.1. Classification (NCBI taxonomy): domain Eukaryota; kingdom Metazoa; phylum Chordata; class Mammalia; order Primates; family Cebidae; genus Sapajus; species Sapajus apella. The sequence goes on from NW_022440357.1 coordinate 3,168, forward strand.
TGCTATATGTGTGTGAATATGCTACTGAATTAATGTTCAGAATGTATTTACCAACAGTGTATAAAACGTCTTTTTCAATGAGAACATTTCCTTTGCGACAACACAGATGGAGCTGGAGGCCATTATCCTAAGCAAACTAACAAAGGAACAGAAAATAAAATGCCACATATTCTTACTTATTATGAGAACTAAACAATGAGAACTCATGGCCACAAAAAGGAGAGTAACAGACACTGGGGCCTTCTTGAGGGTGGAGGGTGGCAGAAGGGAGAGGACCAAAAAACTACCTATCAGGTATTTTGCTTATCGTGTGACTAATGAAATAATATGTAGCCCAAATCTCCATTATACAGTTTACCTATATAACAAACCTGCACATGTATCCCTGGAGCTGAAATAAAAGTTCACTAAAAAGAAAAGAAAATGCCTCTTCCCTCACGTTTGCCAATACTGGTTATTTTTCAAATAAATTAATGACTGGAAAAATGGTAACTCATTGTCTGGTGATTTTCATTTTTCTGATTACCAGGCAAGGCTGAATATCCTAGTAAAAGCGTAAAATTTGTTCGCCATGAGTATCAGCCCAAGGATTAGTTTGACAGCACACAGTTATCTCCTGTTAAATGTTGCCATAGGCTTACCTGTGATACTCTTCATTCTGTGTGCTAGGAAATTGCTGATTTTCAGGTTTTCTGCTCGCTCTTTGTGGAATTAATCCACCATCACCATTGCCAGCAGTGGCACCATGAGTCAGGTTTTCTGGTAATCCCATATTATTACTTCCATGTTTCTTCATTTCTTCTTCAACCTTGAGTGGAAATTTGATATTAAAGATAATTATTGCTTTATTGAATAAAAAGAACCTTTTCATTCAATTGATTTTATCACATGACTCAGTTTGTCATTATTTTAGTCATTAAAAATATTTCGCACTGAAATTTGATTATATATACAGAACTATTACCATATAATTTTAAAACATAATTATTATATCATTAGCGTATCATTGAAATTTTTACAGTTTGCTTCATTTCTGTTTGAATAAATAAAACAGAAATTTCCAAAATTCAAAAAGGACCCTCCTTCATTTTGTGCTTATATTTCCAACCACTCTTCACAATCTAATATATGTATCTACCACTTTGACTCGTGGGAACACGCAAATAAAACGACAAAGATGCAAAATGTGTCTTCTTCCATCTTTACCACCTAGATTTTACATTTAACAGTCAGATTTAGAAGATGAGACACTGTGGGGCTTCAAAAATAAAAAGGAAGATTTCCCTTTTCTGCACTGAAAATTCTTCTCCCCCACTGCCTTTGATTTTTCTTTTTTCATTTGGTTCCAGGGATATCAAAAACATGAAAATGCTCACTGAAACCTGGAAACCAAAGTTTGCCAAAACACAAGGAGCTGAGTGAAACTGCTGAGGTGCTAGCCAGGAATTCCAGAAAATTAAATGCTCCCCACATTTCACATTCAATAGCCATAAAATTTTCTAACTGGAAGATATACAGTATAAGAAATTATCTTCTTTAGCCACATTGTCTATTGAGAATCAGACTAAAACCAAGATAAAATGATTGATCCAAAGTTCCTAATGTGGCATTACCTAGCATTTTATGGCACCATTCAGGATTATTCCATAATAATGAAAGAATATCTCTAGGGTTTGTCTCTCTTTAAAACTCAATGTATAGAATTCTTTCTGAGTTAAATATTAAATTTTTTTTGCTGATGATTTATGCTACTTACACAATAGGGTCATGTATGTCTAAACTTACTGCACTTTGTTAAAACACATAACATAATCTAATTCAACAAAACCATTTAACTATAAAGGTATACCTCTCTATCACAATCCCTAATTATTTCTGGTTCTTGAGACATTTTCTGCAGATGCAAAAATACAAGGTTAATTTGCTTGTTGTAGTTCTGTGATGTCTGCTTTTTTTGGAGAGCATGTTTTAAAAATAATTTTATTCTTAATCAAGTATGGACAATGAAAAATTAAAAAATAAAATTAAAATTTAGCTGTTAAAATAATTAAATAATTAAAATCAAGAATTAACTTTTTAATCTATGTTTACTTACTGCCACATCTAATTAATTACTGCCACATCTTCTAATTAACAGGTAAAAAATAATTTACCTTAGCCAAAGGGAGAAGAAAAACATGAACTAGCAAACTTAACTTTGTCACAATTTTTTTGGATTAAACTTAATTCATTATTTGCTAAATCTACCAAAAATGAATTAGCAGATGATTTGTAGTGCTGTAAAGGCCTCCACACTTGAAAAGATCTCACTGTGCCCTAACTAGTGAGCCCCTACAGTGCACAGAAGTGCACTTAAAAGATTGGAAACTGGATTGTAGGCACACTTTAAATTATTAGGAGCTGAAATCAACACCAAACAGAAAGAAGTGCAAATTCTTAAATTTTAATTGAAATTATATACTGAAATATAATAGTGTTATGTATCTAGATTATCTGCATAAGTCCAGTTCTAACTAATATGTACTAATGACAGTGCATAAAATTTTTTAAATAATATGTGCTGATTTTCTGAAACTGAAATAAATTAGAATGTTACTGTGTTTGTACATTAACACCAAAGGTCCCATTCTGCAAGACATGATTCTTGTAATAGAAAGTTGGGATGCTTTTATGACCTGGTTTCCTACGTGAACAGAAACCCTGAGGTCAACGAGAGATGACAAGGCAGAATTTATCTTTAACCTTAGTATCAGTGACTGGCAATATAAAACTGCAGCTTTTCAATCACTGGCCATGATTACTCCTTAACCATGAATCCACCTCAGGGACCATCAGTATTACACTGTTCATAATTCCTATTGCTTAATAAAATGATCCAACAATTGAATGTTACTTTGTTTATCATGTTGGAGTCTTGTAAAAATAGAAGAACAAATTTCTAGAGTTTGTTTTTGCCTGTATTTTCAAGGAAAAGATTAGGTATAAGCTAACTGAGAAGGCAGATAAGAATATTTTACATAAGAATATTTTAAAATAAGAATATGCTAAATTTTATAGTGGGTTATGGTTTTGGGTTAAATATCAAATATTAAATTAGAATCTACTGATTCTTCTGTTAGTAAGGTTGCTGAATTTATTAAAATACATTTTAAGAATATGTTAAAAGATTCTTAATCTATTGATTCTCACGGCGTAGTCTGAAGGGTAATTTCATTTAGACTAATATTATTAAAGCAAAGAAAAAACGTTAAACCAAAAATTTGAATTTAAAATTTTACATGCCTCTGGATGGCTAGTTTCAATTCCTGTAAGCCGTTGTGGCTCTTTTTCTGAGGTCAGCTTTAAGTCTTGTTCTATTGAGAAATCCATATATTCAGTTAAAATGAACCACTTAGAACAGTTTAAAACTATTGCCTTTATTAAAATAGATTTAAGACATTTCATTTTATTTCATAAATTGAGTGTATAAATGAAGCCCAATCTTTCATAAAATAGTTACTTAAGAAATAATTCTCCAAAACTTCAACAAATCACTTGGAGAGACACCAATGTCACCAGATTGAAGACATATAAACATGTCAAAGATTCACTCACAAATTCATCCACGCAACATAACTAAATAAAACCACCAAAAACACAACTTTAAAACACAGTAGAAACATATAAGGTAACACAGTATATTGTTCTCCACTTTCTAATGGTACCTTATAAATGATGTCCAAAATTACAGCTGACACCTTTGTTAGTGTATAATGTCTTCCTAATATCTAAAATGTTTCCCTCCACTATTCTGACAAATTTGTTTCGTTTGTTTAGAGATTTTTCTTTCTTACTTTTTTTTTTTTTTTTTTTTTTTTTGACACGGAGTTTCACTCGTTACCCAGGCTGGAGTGCAATGGCGCAATCTCGGCTCACTGCAACCTTCGCCTCCTGAATTCAAGCAGTTCTCCTACCTCAGCCTCCCGAGTAGCTGGGACTACAGGCACGTGCCGCCAGATGTATTCTTGCTGTGTTGCCAGGCTGGAGTGCAGTGGCATGATCTCAGCTCACTGCAACCTTTGATTCCTTGGTTTAAGTGATTCTCCTGCCTCAGCCTCCCAAGTAGCTGGGATTACAGATGCATCACCACA
>NW_022440358.1:0-7290 GCF_009761245.1 Sapajus apella
AAATTAGTTCAACCATTGTGGAAGACAGTGTGGAGATTCCTCAAGGATATAGAAATAGAAATTCCATTTGACCCAGCAATCCCATTACTGGGTATATATCCAAAGGATTACAAATCGTTCTACTATAAGGACACGTGCACACGAATGTTCATTGCAGCACTGTTTACAATAGCAAAGACCTGGAACCAACCCAAATGCCCATCGATGATAGACTGGATAGGGAAAATGTGGCACATATACACCATGGAATATTATGCAGCCATCAAAAACGATGAGTTTGGGTCCTTTGTAGGGACATGGATGAACCTGGAAACCATCATTCTCAGCAAACTGACAGAAGAGCAGAAGATCAAACACCGCATGTTCTCACTCATAGGCGGGTGTTGAACAATGAGAACACATGGACACAGGGAGGGGAGCACTACACACTGGGGTCAGTTGGGGGGAAATAGGGGAGGGAGGGTGGGGGGTGGGAAGCTGGGGAGAGATAGCAAGGGGAGAAATGCCAGATGTAGGTGATGGGGAGGAAGGCAGCAAATCACACTGCCACGTGTGTTCCTATGCAACAATTTTGCATGTTCTTCACATGTACCCCAAAACCTAAAATGCAATAAAATAAATAAATGGGAAAAAAAAAAAAGAAATACAGACCTAAGTGTAATCAAAATTATAAAAGTTCCAGGAGAAGACATATGAGAAATCTTAGCAACCTTGAATCAGTCAAAGACTTCTTACATAGGAGACAAAAGCACAATTACAAAAGATTTATAAATTACATTATATCAAAATTAAATGTTTTACTCTTTAAAAATACTATTAAAACACTGTTAAGAAAATTTAAAAATTAAGCCACCGGCTGAGAGAAATATTTGCAGAGCATATATTTTATAAAAGACTTGTAAAAATAAAATGTGAGAACCTCTTTCAACTCAATAATAAGAATATATGCAACTCAATTTTTAAATGGTAATAGTTTTAAGTAGATAATGTGCCAACAAAAAAAAATATGTATAGCAAATCAGGCAAAAAAGAAACACTCAACATCATTGGTCATTAGGGAAATGCAAATAGAACCACAATGAGATACCCCTACATATCCATTAAAGTGAATAAATTCAAACTACAAAACCAAAATTTGGCAAGGATGTTGCAATACATGCAACTAAAAAAACTGTTGGTGGGAATACAAAATGGTATAACCTTTTGGGGAAAAGTTTGGCAGTATTTTATAAAGCAAAACATACATTACCATTGGACCCGAGAAACATGAAAATATATGTCCATGCAAAGACTTGAATTTAAATCATCACAGTTGCATTATTTCTATCAGCTACCATCTGAAAACAATTCAAATGTCAATCTCCTGTAGATAAACTGATTGTAGTATTTCCATATAATGGAATATTATTCAGCAATAAAAGAACCATGTACTGAAATGCTTAATAATACAGGAATCTCAAAACACTAGGCTAAGTGAAATAAGTCAGACAAGAAGACAACATATAATATTTCATGTAAATATGTATATATTTACATGTAAATGTATATATTTGTATGTATATATTTAAACATTTTTAGCATTCAAACTATAGTATTAAAGACATCCCTGTTTATGGATTGGAAGTCAATATTGTTAAAATGTCTATACCACTCACAACGATCTACAGATTCAATGAAACCTCTATAAAAATCCCAATGGCATTTTTTACAGAAATAGAAAAACCAATCCTAAAATGTGTATGAAACCAGAAAAGACCCCAAAAAGCCAAAGTAATCTTGAAAAAGAAGAATGAAGTTGGGGGCATAACATTCCCTGATTTCAAAATATATCATAAAGCTAGAATAATCAAAACAGTATGGTACTATCTTAAAGACACACATATAGTCCAATAGAACAGAATAGAGAACCCAGAAATAAACCCAAGAATACATGGTGAACTGATTGTCCCCAAGGTGACAAGAATACACAGTAAGGAAAGAATAGTCTCAACAAATGGTGCTGAGAAAACTGGATAAAGACATGCAAAACAATGAAAATGGAACGTTGTCTTACAACATACACAAAAATCAACTTAAAATGAATTAAACAAATAAATATAAGACCTGAGACTGTAAAACTTTTAGAAGAAAACATAGAAAACTTTATGACATTGGCCTTTGCAATAATTTAATGGATATGACATCAAAAGTACAGACAAAATCAAAAAAAGTGGGACTATATCAAACTAAAAAGTGTCTACAGAGCAATAAGAACAATCAGTAGAGCAAAAAGGAAAGCTGAAATGGAAGAAAAATTTGCAAACCATATACCTGATAACATGGGGTTAATAATGTCTAAAATATCTAGGGAAGTCCTATAATTTATAGTAACACAAAATCAAACAACCTGATTAATATATGGGTAAAAGACATACAAATGGCTATGAGTATATGAAAAAATGTTCAATATCACTAATTATGAGGAAAATGCAAATTAAAACTACAATTAGGTATCTCTTTATGCCAATCAGGACAGCTATCATCAAAAAAACAAAAGACAAGTAGTGTTGGTGAGGATATGGAGAAATTGGAACCCTTGCATACACTGGATGGGCATGTGAAATGCTTCAGCTACTATGAAAAACAGTGTGGAGATTCCTCAAAAATATTTAAAATAGTATTACCATATAATCCAGAGTCCCACTTCTGAGTATTTCTACAAAAGAATAAAAATCAGGAACTTGAAGAGCTATTAGTACTTCTATGTTCATTGTATCACTATTACATTTCTATAATAGCCAAGATGTGGAAACAACCTAAATGTCCATTGGGAAATAAATGAATATAGAATGTGTGGAATATATATGCAATAGAATACTATTTAGCCTCACAAAAGAAGAAAATTCTGTAATATATGACAATATGAGGGAACCTTGAAGACGTATGCTAAGTAAAATAAACCAGTCACACAAAGACAAATACTGCATGATTCCACTTATATGAGGTATCTAAAATAATCAAAACCACAGATTTAAACAGGGAAATGGTTGCCAGGAGCTGAATGGAGAAAGAAATGGGAAGTTACTAATCAACAGGCATAACATTTACATTAAACCAGATGAATAAGCTCCACTGTACATCATTGTACCTATAATAAGAAATACTGCATTATACACTTTACAAAATTAAGAGGGCAGATCTTCATGCTTAGTCTTCATTCTTACCACAATAAAATAAAAATTTTTAAAGAGAAGGAAAAAAATCTACAGTGTTATAATAGTGTTAAAAAGTAGATTGGTGCTTGCCTGGGGCCAACAGCTTGGGGAAGGAATTGGGTGCAAAAGGGAAGGAAGAATTTGCAGGTTGGTAGAAATACTCTATATCATGATTGTAGTGGTAATAACACAATACATATACATCAAAATTCCACCAAAACTTTAAAACTGATTTTTTAGCATAAATGTCTCAATAAAGCAGATTTTAAAAATATATAACAATTGCCGACAGGATATATTCATTATTTGCTGATGATGTTTGTTTATATAAGAACTCCAAGAATATCTATCAATAAGATATTAAAATGTTAACATTTCAACAAGATTATCTGACAAAACTATAAAACCTTGTTATACTATAATCAATTGGAAAGTGCAACAAAACAAAGGAATACATGAGAAAAACCATACGAAGACTTAAAAAAGCAAACACATGGAATCAACCTAAATGCCCATGAGTGGTAGACTGAATGAAGAAAATGTAGTCCATGTACACCATGGAACTCTATGCGGCCATTAAAAAGAACAAGATCACATCCTTCACAGGAGCATGACAAAAGATACTGTATTAGTTATCTATTTCTGATTAGCACATCATTCCCAAAATTTTACTGCTTAAAACACAAATATTTATTATCTCTCACTGTTTCTGAGAGTTAAGAATCTGGGAAGGCTTAGCTCCAGATTTGGGCTCCAGGTTTCTTCTAAATTTACAGTCAAGGTGTTGGCCAGGCTGCAGTTTCTGAAGATTCAGCTGGGTCTGGATGATCTGCTTCCATGTTCATTCATGTGGCTATTTGTCAAGAGACTTCAGTTTCTCACAATATGGGTATCTGAATAAAGCTACTCATTACATAGTTTCCACCAGACCAAGTAAAATGTGCAAGCATAAGATTGAGAAAGAGAGAACCTAATATGGAATCTAGAGTTGTTTCATAATCTACTCTCAGAAGTGACATGCCATCACTTTTGTTATGGTCTATTTGTTAGAAGTGAATCAGTAAGTATAGCCCACTTTTAGGGAAGAAGAGATTACACAAGGTCATCAATACCAAAAGGTAGGGATCATCGGGAGCCCTCTCAAAGGCTGTCAACCAAAGACACCCTTAAAAATTAAAAGAGGAGACACTAACAAGGAGAAAATATTTGTAACACATGTGATAAACAAAGAAAGTTTCCAAAATACATAAAGAATTCCAAGAAAGCAAAAAGAAAAAGGCAAACAATTCAGATGAAAATAAGCAAATTAACAGAAGAGCCCAAATACATGTCTGGTAAATATCTATCCAGAGAGTTGCCTGATCTCCCTTATAATCAGAAATAATGTGAAATAAAAATAAAACACACAAATTATTTCATACCCATTATATTAGCAAAAACTAACAAGCCTACCAATACTTGGAAAGGATGTGAGGACATAAAGACTCTTACATACTTCAAAATAGAAATGTAAATCAGTAAAATTATTTTGGAGAACAATCATTAGAAATCTGGCAATTGCTAATGAAGTTGACAATGAAAATACTCTATGTCTTTGTAGTTCTAATCATTGATACATACCTTGAAGACACTCCTATATATGTGTTCCAGACAAGAGTCTTTTCCAAACATGCAAATAATGTTCCCTGAAGCCTTGTTTGTTTAAAATTCTGGAAACATTCTAAATATTCATCAACAAAGTAACAGATGAATAAACTATTCATAAAAATGAATACCATATATCCAATACAACAGATAAACTAAAACTATATATCATCACATATAGATCACAAAACAATATTGAATAAAAAAGCAGATTGTGAAATATGTGAAGCAAATGCATATACATGCAAATATTTCTCATATGCACAAAGCACAATTATGCTGTTTATAAATGCATTAAGAAAGTAAAAGTATCAAAACATGAATCATAAAGATACATCCTAAATTCATGATAGTGATTGACTGGGGAAGAAAACAAAAGAGTTTTAAAAAATAATAAAATTGGAAGAAAAATGAAAACTATTTAACTATGTTGATTCCAGATGATATTATTTAGTTCTTTGTAACTTTCTGTATTGATTACATTTTTCACAAAATATGCCACTTGAGTACTTGGTCACCATACTTCAACAACCTAAATATGAGTAAGACATGTTCCTTATTCAAAAGAAACTTTACAGTCTCCTATCAGTGAGTTCTTGATGCATAAAAACCTTAAAATTCAGTGGGTTAAAAGAGCACTCATTTATTCTTTTGGATTTGGGCTAAGGAAAAACAGTAACAGTTGAGGCCTTTTGAAGCTTAGTTTGTAACTGGTATGAAGTCACTTTGCCAAATTTTGTTGGACAAAGCAAGTCACAATGATGGTGCCCAGCTTCAAGGAGTGGGAAGATGAACCTGCACCCTAATTTCTGCACCACTCTTTCCATTGTACTTCCATTGTGTTCTGCCAGTGCTCCTTCTTCGCTCTCCCTTTTTGCTTTTAAGCCTTCTATTAGCATATCATTTCTTTCTAAAGTAGAATTGCAGTACCTTTCAGCATAAAGATTTGGGTTTCCAAAAATTATAGAGATTCCTCACAGGGCAGAATACTGAAAGTAGCTCAAAAAGAGTCACTTTTTTCAAAGTTAGATATTTCCAAAGGAAAATGCATAGCAGCAGCCTTATTTCCTTTCTTCATTCAGCTTTAAATGAAACAAAATTAAATTTATTTTAAATTTCATAATGTTTCCAATTAAATTATCATGTTAACTTAGAATAAAAGCAGTGAGGATCCTGTAAATGCCACTCCACTAATTCTTATTCTTGCTATAAAAAGTTTAAAGTAAACAAACAAGGAAAATGGCTATAATAAAGGAAAGAAACAACAATACTTTAGGTTTATATGGCTTCTAAGGTAGACAGTTAATGGCTTATTGCCACTTTATAGATGGTGTACAAAGAGATTAAACACAACATATGTTCAGAATTAAGAGATTAAGGTTAAAAAAATCCATTAAGTATTAAGAAACAGAGCGATTAAGTGACGTGCCTATTTAAGTAGAAACACCAGGCTTTGGCTTGAGTGTTTTGACTTCCCTCCCAGAATTCTTTGCACAATACCAAGCTGTAACAATAGACTCACAATATCAAGCTGTTACAATAGATGAATATGCATTTTTCTGAGTTGAAGGAAACAGTAGTAAAGAAGGATTGCCATCTATATAAACAAGCATGACCAAAAAGACCCATGAATTTGGTCATTTTCCAAAACTCTTAGCTTCAGACAAACTATTTTAATAATACACAATTTTTTTCTACTTTTTATTTTTACCAAAGATTTTCAACACACCCACATCAGTGTCTAATTTTTATTTAATCATCTTATTTCCATAAATGTTTGTGTTCTCATCAGCTGTTGATTTCCTCATGAGCCATGCTATTCTGTTATCTGAGAACATCCTAAGGGGTCTATATCAGTATGTTTGGCAGTACTATGATTTCCAATAATTCAAGAAAGAAAGAAAAAGAGCTCACTAATTTTAGCCATTTAGTGAAGAAGATAATTTCAAAGATGTCTTTTCTAAGTTCTTCTGATAGCTAAGCCTTCTAACCCTATGTTAATTAGGTTTATGCATCAGTTTCACTGGGCCACAGGGTCCCCAGATAATTGGTTAAACATTATTTCTGGGTGTGTCTGTGAAGGTGTTTCTGAATGAAATTAACATCTGAATCAGTAAACTGAGTAAAGCAGATTGCCCTCCCCAGTGTAGATATGCCTCATCCAATTTGTTGAAAGCCTGAATAAAATAAAAGGCTGAAAGAGCAAGAATTCTCTCCCTCTATCTGACTGTCTGTGTGCTGGGACATTGGTCTTCAGACTTAGATTCAAACTGGAACTTACGCTGACTCTCCTGTTCTCAGGCCTTTGGACTCAATTTGGAACTATCTCATTAGTTTTCCTGAATCTAGACCTCTCCATAATCATTTGAGCCAATTGCTTAATTTATAAGTAAATTGTGTGCCTCTGTGTGTGTGTGTGTGTGTGTGTGTGTGTGTGTGTGTGTGTGTGTGT
>NW_022440359.1:0-7290 GCF_009761245.1 Sapajus apella
AAATTAGTTCAACCATTGTGGAAGACAGTGTGGAGATTCCTCAAGGATATAGAAATAGAAATTCCATTTGACCCAGCAATCCCATTACTGGGTATATATCCAAAGGATTACAAATCGTTCTACTATAAGGACACGTGCACACGAATGTTCATTGCAGCACTGTTTACAATAGCAAAGACCTGGAACCAACCCAAATGCCCATCGATGATAGACTGGATAGGGAAAATGTGGCACATATACACCATGGAATATTATGCAGCCATCAAAAACGATGAGTTTGGGTCCTTTGTAGGGACATGGATGAACCTGGAAACCATCATTCTCAGCAAACTGACAGAAGAGCAGAAGATCAAACACCGCATGTTCTCACTCATAGGCGGGTGTTGAACAATGAGAACACATGGACACAGGGAGGGGAGCACTACACACTGGGGTCAGTTGGGGGGAAATAGGGGAGGGAGGGTGGGGGGTGGGAAGCTGGGGAGAGATAGCAAGGGGAGAAATGCCAGATGTAGGTGATGGGGAGGAAGGCAGCAAATCACACTGCCACGTGTGTTCCTATGCAACAATTTTGCATGTTCTTCACATGTACCCCAAAACCTAAAATGCAATAAAATAAATAAATGGGAAAAAAAAAAAAGAAATACAGACCTAAGTGTAATCAAAATTATAAAAGTTCCAGGAGAAGACATATGAGAAATCTTAGCAACCTTGAATCAGTCAAAGACTTCTTACATAGGAGACAAAAGCACAATTACAAAAGATTTATAAATTACATTATATCAAAATTAAATGTTTTACTCTTTAAAAATACTATTAAAACACTGTTAAGAAAATTTAAAAATTAAGCCACCGGCTGAGAGAAATATTTGCAGAGCATATATTTTATAAAAGACTTGTAAAAATAAAATGTGAGAACCTCTTTCAACTCAATAATAAGAATATATGCAACTCAATTTTTAAATGGTAATAGTTTTAAGTAGATAATGTGCCAACAAAAAAAAATATGTATAGCAAATCAGGCAAAAAAGAAACACTCAACATCATTGGTCATTAGGGAAATGCAAATAGAACCACAATGAGATACCCCTACATATCCATTAAAGTGAATAAATTCAAACTACAAAACCAAAATTTGGCAAGGATGTTGCAATACATGCAACTAAAAAAACTGTTGGTGGGAATACAAAATGGTATAACCTTTTGGGGAAAAGTTTGGCAGTATTTTATAAAGCAAAACATACATTACCATTGGACCCGAGAAACATGAAAATATATGTCCATGCAAAGACTTGAATTTAAATCATCACAGTTGCATTATTTCTATCAGCTACCATCTGAAAACAATTCAAATGTCAATCTCCTGTAGATAAACTGATTGTAGTATTTCCATATAATGGAATATTATTCAGCAATAAAAGAACCATGTACTGAAATGCTTAATAATACAGGAATCTCAAAACACTAGGCTAAGTGAAATAAGTCAGACAAGAAGACAACATATAATATTTCATGTAAATATGTATATATTTACATGTAAATGTATATATTTGTATGTATATATTTAAACATTTTTAGCATTCAAACTATAGTATTAAAGACATCCCTGTTTATGGATTGGAAGTCAATATTGTTAAAATGTCTATACCACTCACAACGATCTACAGATTCAATGAAACCTCTATAAAAATCCCAATGGCATTTTTTACAGAAATAGAAAAACCAATCCTAAAATGTGTATGAAACCAGAAAAGACCCCAAAAAGCCAAAGTAATCTTGAAAAAGAAGAATGAAGTTGGGGGCATAACATTCCCTGATTTCAAAATATATCATAAAGCTAGAATAATCAAAACAGTATGGTACTATCTTAAAGACACACATATAGTCCAATAGAACAGAATAGAGAACCCAGAAATAAACCCAAGAATACATGGTGAACTGATTGTCCCCAAGGTGACAAGAATACACAGTAAGGAAAGAATAGTCTCAACAAATGGTGCTGAGAAAACTGGATAAAGACATGCAAAACAATGAAAATGGAACGTTGTCTTACAACATACACAAAAATCAACTTAAAATGAATTAAACAAATAAATATAAGACCTGAGACTGTAAAACTTTTAGAAGAAAACATAGAAAACTTTATGACATTGGCCTTTGCAATAATTTAATGGATATGACATCAAAAGTACAGACAAAATCAAAAAAAGTGGGACTATATCAAACTAAAAAGTGTCTACAGAGCAATAAGAACAATCAGTAGAGCAAAAAGGAAAGCTGAAATGGAAGAAAAATTTGCAAACCATATACCTGATAACATGGGGTTAATAATGTCTAAAATATCTAGGGAAGTCCTATAATTTATAGTAACACAAAATCAAACAACCTGATTAATATATGGGTAAAAGACATACAAATGGCTATGAGTATATGAAAAAATGTTCAATATCACTAATTATGAGGAAAATGCAAATTAAAACTACAATTAGGTATCTCTTTATGCCAATCAGGACAGCTATCATCAAAAAAACAAAAGACAAGTAGTGTTGGTGAGGATATGGAGAAATTGGAACCCTTGCATACACTGGATGGGCATGTGAAATGCTTCAGCTACTATGAAAAACAGTGTGGAGATTCCTCAAAAATATTTAAAATAGTATTACCATATAATCCAGAGTCCCACTTCTGAGTATTTCTACAAAAGAATAAAAATCAGGAACTTGAAGAGCTATTAGTACTTCTATGTTCATTGTATCACTATTACATTTCTATAATAGCCAAGATGTGGAAACAACCTAAATGTCCATTGGGAAATAAATGAATATAGAATGTGTGGAATATATATGCAATAGAATACTATTTAGCCTCACAAAAGAAGAAAATTCTGTAATATATGACAATATGAGGGAACCTTGAAGACGTATGCTAAGTAAAATAAACCAGTCACACAAAGACAAATACTGCATGATTCCACTTATATGAGGTATCTAAAATAATCAAAACCACAGATTTAAACAGGGAAATGGTTGCCAGGAGCTGAATGGAGAAAGAAATGGGAAGTTACTAATCAACAGGCATAACATTTACATTAAACCAGATGAATAAGCTCCACTGTACATCATTGTACCTATAATAAGAAATACTGCATTATACACTTTACAAAATTAAGAGGGCAGATCTTCATGCTTAGTCTTCATTCTTACCACAATAAAATAAAAATTTTTAAAGAGAAGGAAAAAAATCTACAGTGTTATAATAGTGTTAAAAAGTAGATTGGTGCTTGCCTGGGGCCAACAGCTTGGGGAAGGAATTGGGTGCAAAAGGGAAGGAAGAATTTGCAGGTTGGTAGAAATACTCTATATCATGATTGTAGTGGTAATAACACAATACATATACATCAAAATTCCACCAAAACTTTAAAACTGATTTTTTAGCATAAATGTCTCAATAAAGCAGATTTTAAAAATATATAACAATTGCCGACAGGATATATTCATTATTTGCTGATGATGTTTGTTTATATAAGAACTCCAAGAATATCTATCAATAAGATATTAAAATGTTAACATTTCAACAAGATTATCTGACAAAACTATAAAACCTTGTTATACTATAATCAATTGGAAAGTGCAACAAAACAAAGGAATACATGAGAAAAACCATACGAAGACTTAAAAAAGCAAACACATGGAATCAACCTAAATGCCCATGAGTGGTAGACTGAATGAAGAAAATGTAGTCCATGTACACCATGGAACTCTATGCGGCCATTAAAAAGAACAAGATCACATCCTTCACAGGAGCATGACAAAAGATACTGTATTAGTTATCTATTTCTGATTAGCACATCATTCCCAAAATTTTACTGCTTAAAACACAAATATTTATTATCTCTCACTGTTTCTGAGAGTTAAGAATCTGGGAAGGCTTAGCTCCAGATTTGGGCTCCAGGTTTCTTCTAAATTTACAGTCAAGGTGTTGGCCAGGCTGCAGTTTCTGAAGATTCAGCTGGGTCTGGATGATCTGCTTCCATGTTCATTCATGTGGCTATTTGTCAAGAGACTTCAGTTTCTCACAATATGGGTATCTGAATAAAGCTACTCATTACATAGTTTCCACCAGACCAAGTAAAATGTGCAAGCATAAGATTGAGAAAGAGAGAACCTAATATGGAATCTAGAGTTGTTTCATAATCTACTCTCAGAAGTGACATGCCATCACTTTTGTTATGGTCTATTTGTTAGAAGTGAATCAGTAAGTATAGCCCACTTTTAGGGAAGAAGAGATTACACAAGGTCATCAATACCAAAAGGTAGGGATCATCGGGAGCCCTCTCAAAGGCTGTCAACCAAAGACACCCTTAAAAATTAAAAGAGGAGACACTAACAAGGAGAAAATATTTGTAACACATGTGATAAACAAAGAAAGTTTCCAAAATACATAAAGAATTCCAAGAAAGCAAAAAGAAAAAGGCAAACAATTCAGATGAAAATAAGCAAATTAACAGAAGAGCCCAAATACATGTCTGGTAAATATCTATCCAGAGAGTTGCCTGATCTCCCTTATAATCAGAAATAATGTGAAATAAAAATAAAACACACAAATTATTTCATACCCATTATATTAGCAAAAACTAACAAGCCTACCAATACTTGGAAAGGATGTGAGGACATAAAGACTCTTACATACTTCAAAATAGAAATGTAAATCAGTAAAATTATTTTGGAGAACAATCATTAGAAATCTGGCAATTGCTAATGAAGTTGACAATGAAAATACTCTATGTCTTTGTAGTTCTAATCATTGATACATACCTTGAAGACACTCCTATATATGTGTTCCAGACAAGAGTCTTTTCCAAACATGCAAATAATGTTCCCTGAAGCCTTGTTTGTTTAAAATTCTGGAAACATTCTAAATATTCATCAACAAAGTAACAGATGAATAAACTATTCATAAAAATGAATACCATATATCCAATACAACAGATAAACTAAAACTATATATCATCACATATAGATCACAAAACAATATTGAATAAAAAAGCAGATTGTGAAATATGTGAAGCAAATGCATATACATGCAAATATTTCTCATATGCACAAAGCACAATTATGCTGTTTATAAATGCATTAAGAAAGTAAAAGTATCAAAACATGAATCATAAAGATACATCCTAAATTCATGATAGTGATTGACTGGGGAAGAAAACAAAAGAGTTTTAAAAAATAATAAAATTGGAAGAAAAATGAAAACTATTTAACTATGTTGATTCCAGATGATATTATTTAGTTCTTTGTAACTTTCTGTATTGATTACATTTTTCACAAAATATGCCACTTGAGTACTTGGTCACCATACTTCAACAACCTAAATATGAGTAAGACATGTTCCTTATTCAAAAGAAACTTTACAGTCTCCTATCAGTGAGTTCTTGATGCATAAAAACCTTAAAATTCAGTGGGTTAAAAGAGCACTCATTTATTCTTTTGGATTTGGGCTAAGGAAAAACAGTAACAGTTGAGGCCTTTTGAAGCTTAGTTTGTAACTGGTATGAAGTCACTTTGCCAAATTTTGTTGGACAAAGCAAGTCACAATGATGGTGCCCAGCTTCAAGGAGTGGGAAGATGAACCTGCACCCTAATTTCTGCACCACTCTTTCCATTGTACTTCCATTGTGTTCTGCCAGTGCTCCTTCTTCGCTCTCCCTTTTTGCTTTTAAGCCTTCTATTAGCATATCATTTCTTTCTAAAGTAGAATTGCAGTACCTTTCAGCATAAAGATTTGGGTTTCCAAAAATTATAGAGATTCCTCACAGGGCAGAATACTGAAAGTAGCTCAAAAAGAGTCACTTTTTTCAAAGTTAGATATTTCCAAAGGAAAATGCATAGCAGCAGCCTTATTTCCTTTCTTCATTCAGCTTTAAATGAAACAAAATTAAATTTATTTTAAATTTCATAATGTTTCCAATTAAATTATCATGTTAACTTAGAATAAAAGCAGTGAGGATCCTGTAAATGCCACTCCACTAATTCTTATTCTTGCTATAAAAAGTTTAAAGTAAACAAACAAGGAAAATGGCTATAATAAAGGAAAGAAACAACAATACTTTAGGTTTATATGGCTTCTAAGGTAGACAGTTAATGGCTTATTGCCACTTTATAGATGGTGTACAAAGAGATTAAACACAACATATGTTCAGAATTAAGAGATTAAGGTTAAAAAAATCCATTAAGTATTAAGAAACAGAGCGATTAAGTGACGTGCCTATTTAAGTAGAAACACCAGGCTTTGGCTTGAGTGTTTTGACTTCCCTCCCAGAATTCTTTGCACAATACCAAGCTGTAACAATAGACTCACAATATCAAGCTGTTACAATAGATGAATATGCATTTTTCTGAGTTGAAGGAAACAGTAGTAAAGAAGGATTGCCATCTATATAAACAAGCATGACCAAAAAGACCCATGAATTTGGTCATTTTCCAAAACTCTTAGCTTCAGACAAACTATTTTAATAATACACAATTTTTTTCTACTTTTTATTTTTACCAAAGATTTTCAACACACCCACATCAGTGTCTAATTTTTATTTAATCATCTTATTTCCATAAATGTTTGTGTTCTCATCAGCTGTTGATTTCCTCATGAGCCATGCTATTCTGTTATCTGAGAACATCCTAAGGGGTCTATATCAGTATGTTTGGCAGTACTATGATTTCCAATAATTCAAGAAAGAAAGAAAAAGAGCTCACTAATTTTAGCCATTTAGTGAAGAAGATAATTTCAAAGATGTCTTTTCTAAGTTCTTCTGATAGCTAAGCCTTCTAACCCTATGTTAATTAGGTTTATGCATCAGTTTCACTGGGCCACAGGGTCCCCAGATAATTGGTTAAACATTATTTCTGGGTGTGTCTGTGAAGGTGTTTCTGAATGAAATTAACATCTGAATCAGTAAACTGAGTAAAGCAGATTGCCCTCCCCAGTGTAGATATGCCTCATCCAATTTGTTGAAAGCCTGAATAAAATAAAAGGCTGAAAGAGCAAGAATTCTCTCCCTCTATCTGACTGTCTGTGTGCTGGGACATTGGTCTTCAGACTTAGATTCAAACTGGAACTTACGCTGACTCTCCTGTTCTCAGGCCTTTGGACTCAATTTGGAACTATCTCATTAGTTTTCCTGAATCTAGACCTCTCCATAATCATTTGAGCCAATTGCTTAATTTATAAGTAAATTGTGTGCCTCTGTGTGTGTGTGTGTGTGTGTGTGTGTGTGTGTGTGTGTGTGTGTGT
>NW_022440360.1:0-7286 GCF_009761245.1 Sapajus apella
CGCAGGCTCTTCACCGTCTTTCGGATTCCAGTCTCCGCCAGGATGTCTGCCGTCATGGGCAAGGCGGAGAGTTTCTGCAGATATTTCCCTAGCTTCTTTGGGCCCGTCTTAGTTCCCAGATGCACCTGCTGTTTTTTTTACTGTGTCCAGCGGAGTCAAGCCTGCCGCCCCCTCCCCAGATCTGTGCAGGCATCGCTGTCCCGGCTGCCATGTCTCTGTCCTCGACACAGGGGGATGCAGTGTTTCGGTCGCCAGTCCTCCCTGCTGCCCGGTCGCCAGGCAGACCTCAGGATGTGGAGTCACAGCCCGTGGTGACCTCCGAAGTGTCCTGTCCTGCAGGGATTCAAGCGCATTTGCCAGAGCTCATCTTTACAGAGTCAGCCCTAGGCCTGCCCATGTCTGAAGCCCTGACTCCTTTAGCTCCTGGGCTGCCATGCCCCCATTCGAATTCATTCTTCCGCACAATGCAGCGAATCTGGAGTCTAGTGTTCAGGTGGACTGCTGTGCCCTGGTTGTTGATTAGGTCAGTTTCTCTCTCAACATACCCCCAATGAGTTCGACAGTTGTGCCTCCATGTTCGCAGGTTCCACATCTGTGGATTTCAAAAAACAGAAACTGAATCTTCTTGGGAGTAAAACAGAAAATCACAAGAAAGCAAGACAAAATTATAGAAAGAACCGCCAATATAGGATAACAACTGTTTACACATGACTGATGTTGTAGGAGGGTACTTTCAAGGTGTTGTAGAAAATGGGATTAAATGATTAAAATAAGGATGGTAGATTATACTTCTCAACCTCTGCTCCATCAAGCTCCAGATGCTTCTGGAAGCAATGTCTTTTTCCCCGCCCTCTTGTCCATCCTTAAAGCCCCTAGGGTCCTGCGAATGTATCTATTTGCATGAAATGTCTTTTCTAATATTAAGTGAAGTAAACTTTGTTCCATTTACACATTTTTTTAAGATTGAGAAAGAAAATGAAGTCACCAGGTGCCACATTATGAGTTTATATGAGTGGACGCCTTCGGATTTTCCATGGAAACTCTTGCCAGACTGCCCTTTTTTGACGAAATGCATGAGCAGGAACTTTGTCATGGTGTGGAAGAACTCTCCGGTAATGATTTTCTGCTCAAGCTTTGGCTAACTTTTTCAAAAAACCTCTTCTATTAAGTACGTTTAATTATGGTTTGGCCATTCAAAAAGTCATTGAGTCATATCTCTTGAGCATTCCCCAAATCTGTTGCCATGACCTCTTCTCTTGACTAGTCCTCTCTGGCTTTCACTGGAGTCCTGCCATTTTTTGGTAGACTTTGCTTCATGCTCTGTCTTCAGGATGGTAGCAGTATAGCCATATTTCATCTCCTCTTACAAATCTTGGAATAAATACTTCAGGATCTTCCTCCCAACTGTTTTAAATCTTGAAGGAAATTTTTACTCTAATCTGTAGCTGTTGTTGCTGAAATGGCTTTGATATCTGAATTTAACTTCAATTTTTCGGTCAAAAATATAAAAACAGGATTATTTGAAATGTCTATGATTTTTTCTTTTCTGCTGTTACTTATTTGTCCTCTCAAATTAGAGAATACTTGGTCCTATGTTTCTGAGCATAGTTGACCAATTCTGACATTGTTTTAAATTTAACAAATGCCTTTTCTGAATCAGTAGACACTCCTTTTGATAGTTCTAGCATTTTGTTGGATTGTACAGCATTTGAAATTTAGCAAGTTTCCTGGTAGAGCCAGGAGACAATCAGGAAACAAACAAAAAAACAAATTAGAACCTACGGGTGTATATATATTCAAGGTTTTAAGTGAATATTAGATGCAAGGACTGTAAAATAGAAGTATAATAAAAACATTTGAAAGAAGAGATGTGTCCTTTTTAACTGTTTGTTTTTGAGATGGAAAGCTTAATACAAAATTTGGATCTTATTACTGAAATTGAAACGAGCTCATGCAAATTAATCTCCATTGCACCCGTAAAAAGGAAATTAAAAGCACTAATGTTGCATGTGGTGTGTATACAGTAACATTTCCTAAATATCTTCTGGGTCTAAAACTGGGAATGATATTCAATGCTTCCTTTTCCTCAGGCTATGGTATCATAGGATTCAATTTTGAATCTGATAATGGAGGTGTATTTGTGGTACAATAGCCCACAAAGGAAATGAAGGAAGAAGAAAACAGCCAGAATATTGAAATGGGCAAATGAGACACCTAGATTAGATGTTCACTTCTGGGCCTCCTTTCTTTGTACACAGAAATTAATTGAGCATGTATTTGTGTCCATTTCAGGGGCACACCATCTCTTACAGTTTAAATTGACCTTCTTTGTGGGGGTGGCTCATTCTTAGTTTTTGTTTTTGTTTTTCATTCAGAAGATAAATTTCTATGTTAATTTGAATGGCCTGCACAGAAAGATGTAGATCCTACCAACTTTATACCTTTAATTAAGAAATTTGTAAGACTGCATTCTGTGTTTTCAGTAACAGAAGCTTATCTTAAATGTTTAACGCTACATTTTGAATAGTGCTTTTAAAAATCTTTCTATTTTACTCTCACTGAATTCTGAATTTTTTTCAATCTTGCCTCAAAATAAAAATCACATTATTATTATTTTTTTCTTTTTTTTTCCCATTTATTTATTTTATTGCATTTTAGGTTTTGGGGTACATGTGAAGAACATGCAAAATTGTTGCATAGGTACACACGTGGCAGTGTGATTTGCTGCCTTCCTCCCCATCACCTACATCTGGCATTTCTCCCCTTGCTATCTCTCCCCAGCTCCCCACCCCCCACCGTCCCTCCCCTATTTCCCCCCAACTGACCCCAGTGTGTAGTGCTCCCCTCCCTGTGTCCATGTGTTCTCATTGTTCAACACCCGCCTATGAGTGAGAACATGTGGTGTTTGATCTTCTGCTCTTCTGCCAGTTTGCTGAGAATGATGGTTTCCAGGTTCATCCATGTCCCCACAAAGGACCCAAACTCATCGTTTTTGATGGCTGCATAATATTCCATGGTGTATATGTGCCACATTTTCCCTATCCAGTCTATCATTGATGGGCATTTGGGTTGGTTAAGACCTGGTCACCACAAGTAAAAGCTGCTACACAGTCCACATATTAGGAAAGCCGTTTTTTTTTTTTTTTTGAGATGGAGGTCTCCCCATGTTGCCGAGGCTACTCTCAAACTCTGGGCTCAAGTTATCCTCCTGCCTTGGCCTCCCAAAGTGCTGGGATTGCAGGAGTGAGTCATGGTGCCTGACCATGACAAGCCGTTTCAAATGCAGCCTCATTACCAGACAGTGTTCTAAAAGACTCAGTCAATTCCCATTATAGAGATTGACTCTTTTGCAAACTGTGATTCTAATTTAAAAAATAAGTGGAAATACTTTTGATTGGAGTTGAAGCAGCTACCATTTGCAGAAATTGAGTAAAAACCCTGAGCAAGCCTCTCTGATAGGCTGTTCTTTCAAAAGTATGATTAACATTGCTCTGATTTGTTTAGGATTAAGAATTAGAGCTCTGTCTCAAGAATTAGAGCTTTTGCTTTCATATTCATCCTGATCAACTGTGTTAAGTAGGTCAGTGGTTCACTGTTTAAATGACTCTCCTGGGATTCTAAAAAGGAGTTTGAAGGAAATAATTCTGACAAACGTTTCAATTCTGGTTTTATTAGGGTTGCTATGAGACTCACTAACATACCTATGGGTAGTAGACAATAAACTGCATTTTTCTGCCTCTGTGTATGTGCATGTATGTGCTCACATGAAGTATTTCTATAATATAGTGTAATTGATCTTCTATAGTATAAATTGCTGAGTGATATTGCTGGGTCAACATGTATGTGCATTTTTCTTTTTGATAGATTTTTTGTCAATTTGCTCTGCAAAAGGGTTATACCAAGTTACATTCCAGCCAATTGTATCTGAAATACAATATTATTTCATACCTTACTAAATCTGGATGTAAAAATGTAAAAAAAAAAATAGCTGCACTTTTAAAATTTTGAGATTCTTATTGAAAGAAACTTATTTTTGTACCAATGAAATGAATTTTACTTAAATTATTTACATTTATTTAAGGCTTCTTTTCCCTGTCCCTCTCCCACCTTTTGCATTTTAAAACATCTTTATTCATATACCGTACAACGCACCCATTTAAAATGTGCAACTCCATGACTTTTAGGATATTCACAGAGATATACTTCCATTGCCTTGATCAATTTTAGAACCTTTTCATTAGTCCAAAGAGAAATTCTGTACCCTTACCTGCTCACACCCCACCCGCCTACTCTGCCAATTCTCCCATCCTCCCCAGCCCTCTCCTCCCCGCTTTTAAACCTCTCTTCCAGGATCTTTTTTTCTTTCCCTCTAATAAATCTAATGAGTTTTCCCTAATGAGTTTTTCATCCCTCTAATGAGGGGCTTCCTCTGGGTATATGCATGTCTGTGCATACATGGAGTATTTCTATAATATAATATAATTGACCCTCATCATCTTTAAGAAATTCAGCCAAATGCAGTGCAGTGGATCCAGTACTGAGGAGCACATGCAGAATACTAGCTACTTTTTCTCAGTGACCTAGTGGTAGAGAACATTTGCATAAATACATGTTTCAATTAGGAAGAAGCAAATGCTTCTAGAGTGAAGAATAGAGACACTCTGAAATACATGAGCAAAGTAACTAACAACTGCTGGGCACCCATCAATTACTATCCCTAATATTGGCATAGCACTCCTACAGTTTTCAAAGCACTTTCCAGGCTTTATTTCATGTGATGTACAGGACATTGCATTAGAACCTCTCATATGGAGGGATATGGACATCGTTAGAAATGGGACAAATCAGCATCCAATATAGTCTCTCTGAAAATGTAGATCACTATCATGGCTCTTTAGGCCAATTTCAATCTTTGCATTCTCAAAGACTTTTACATGCATATGAAATGGTTTAGTTTTATTTAGCAGGCCTGCAACTATTCAGCAATTACAAGACATAATCTCCTATAAGACATACTACTCCTGGTGCAGCAGGGTGACTTTTTGAAGGAGGTCTAACCAATAACAACTTTGAAATTGTCACTAGTATTGTGGGAAACTAAGTTTGAGAAACTGTGAAATACATCATTCGTTACTGCAACTAGGGAAGACTGGCTAGTAACCATAGTTGTTTGTTTCTGGCAGGTTCAGCATACAGATTTTGGTAAATTAAAATACTGGTTGTGCAGGATATGGAGTTTATGAAGTAATATAAAATAGTGGATTATCTCTGGTCTAGAGTGAATGTAAACAGTGGAGAGAATGATCGGGAGGCATTGATGAAGGGAGGAGCACTGGCCCAGAAGCCAAGATTCTGCTCTCAACTCTTCAGGCTTTTCAGCAAGTTCCTTAATTCTTTTAGATCTCAGGTTCCCGAGATTCAAATAATCTCCAGGGTCCCCTGAGATTCAGTGATTTACAGGTACCTTTTAGACTTAAAATTCTGGACCAAAACTCCAAACATAGGTTTGAGACCATATGCATTTAGAAACATATCCCATCAATCCTATTTCTGCCTATTTAATACACAGTTATAATTTTGTTTTGCCAACTTGATCTGGACTGAATTCTATGATGATTGTCATTTTTATTATGCAAACAATGGTCACTTTGGAATGACCTAAATTTCCTGAAGGACTTCCCCTTCTAATACACTAGATGGCACTATAGGTTAGGCAAATTTAATTACAAAAAAAGGAGAAAAAGACTTTTACAACCGATGTTAACTTTGGCAAATTAGAAAGGGTTCAGTCTTCACCAAGAGTTGTCATGTCAACATCTTTAGAAATGCCAGATATAGGTGAAGGGGAGGAAGGCAGCAAATCACACTGCCACGTGTGTACCTATGCAACAATCTTGCATGTTCTTCACATGTACCCCAAAACCTAAAATGCAATTAAAAAAACAAACATCTTCAGAAAGATGAATGGAAACTACAAATGTCAGATATCTTTTATATCAAAATAGTGTCATTTTTTATAGTGGCTTTCAAACTTTTTTTTTACTGTGACCAACTGTAAGACATCTTAGACTGAAATTCAGAATTCTCTCTCACACACACACCCACACACAAATACAACAAAAGTTTCCTGACACAATACTAACCCTTCTTACCTGTTATGCATTGTGCAATAATTCTATTTTACTCAGCTATGCTGCTTATAACCTATAAAGTTGACTTTATGACCTATGGTTTGAAAAAAAAAGTTATCTAATAAACCTATCAAGAAGTATCAATCGTCTCACCACAAAAATCATATGTAAATAAACATAAACAATTTTTATTAGTCAATTATATCTTAATAAAGCTGATGGGGAGAGAAAAAATAGAATGAGAAGAAAATCAAATAAACACTTAATTAGAAAAAGAAAGAAATAGTTTCTGCTTGGCATTTGGCACCATGCCAGGTGCTGTGGGCAGCTGAAAGTATTAATGATATTTCTGTTTCCTGGGAAAAAGATGTTATTTTAAGAGACATTAGAGAAGAAACGTATAACGCCCTTTTAAATTGGCCCAGATAGACCAGAAAACCATAGATGCAGATAATTTTTTTTCAGGATTATATGAGTATGTTTATGTAAATATTTATAAATTTAAAGCATGCTCTTAAAAGATATTTTAAATGCTCTAGTATATACTGAGAATACAGATGTAGACTTATATTGGTACTCTATGGCACAATAGCATCTCACAATAAAACATAGCCAAGCAATGTTGTTTGTGTAAACATAAAGCTTTAGGTTCTGGGAATAAGTCTAAGAAGTAAGCTGACAGTGCAGTTGTGTAATGCTATATTTCCAGGCTAGCATTTCAGGGTGCTACATTATTTCTTATCGTATCAATGCACAATTTATATTAACTATCAATTACTTGACTGAATTGATAAAGCCACAGTTCCTATTTAGATAATTGTCTGATGGAATCCACCTGAGCTGAGCTAATTAACATCTTAGGATCACCTGGGCTGAGCTAATTGACTAATTAGAATCATCTGAGCTGAGCTAATTGACTGACTGGATTCACCTGTTCTGAGGAGGCTGGGTAGAGAAATGATCTCTGACTTCTATTTTGAAAGTTTTTGCAAAAAATACTCACAGATGGACATTACACAGACATATTTACATAACCCAGTGTGTTTGTGTATGTCTATCTACATATTTTATTTTATTATTTATTTTTTTGAGACGAACTCTCAGTCACCCAGGCTGGAGTGCAATGATGTGATCTTGGCTCACTGCAACCTCCGC
>NW_022440361.1:0-7285 GCF_009761245.1 Sapajus apella
GAAGGCAGCAGCATAACCGAAACTCATAAAGCCCTAAATCCCTGGGACAGAGCACCTGGGAACAAAAAGCAGTTTATGAGTTCTGCTGCAGTACACCTAAACGTACCTGCCCAGCAGCTCTGAATGAACAACAGAGCTCACAGCCCACCATTTGAGCTCCTATAAAGAAGAGACCGTCTCCTCAAGCAGCTCTCTGACCCCTATATATCCAAAGAGCCACCTCATAAAGGAGAGATCAGATTGACACTAGGCGGGTATCCTTCTGGGACAAAGATAGCAGAAGAAGAAAACTGGTAACAACCCTTACTGTTCAGCAGCTGCTGCAGGTGAACTCCAGGCAAGCAGGGCCTGGAGTGGACCTCAGCAGACCTACAGCAGAGGGGCCAGACTGTCAGAAGGAAAACCAAGAAACAGAAATAACCTCACCATCAATAAACAGAACGTCAATCTGAAAGATTTGAGACCCAATCTGAAAGCCAGCAACTACAAAGTCGACAGGTGGATAAATCCTTAAAGATGGGAAGAAACCAGCGCAAAAAGGATGAAAACACTCAAAACCAGAACACCTCTCCTCCTACAAGGAATCACAACTCCTCACCAGCAAGGGAACAAGGTTGGATGGAGACGAGTGTGAAGAAATGACAGAATCAGACTTCAGAAGGTGGGTAGTAAGAAACTTCTGTGAACTTAAAGAACATGTTCTAACCAAATGCAAAGAAACTAAGAACCTTTAAAAAAGATTTGACGAAATGCTAACGAGAATGCACAAAATAGAAAGGAATATAAGTGAATTGATGGAGCTGAAAAACGCAACACGAGAACTTCGCAGCGCATGCGCAAGTATCAACAGCCGAATTGACCAAGCAGAAGAAAGGATATCAGAGGTCGAAGATCAACTCAATGAAATAAAACAGGAAGGCAAGAATGGAGAAAAAAGAGTAAAAAGGAATGAACAAAATCTCCAAGAAATGTGGGACTATGTGAAAAGACCTAATCTACGTTTGATAGGCGTACTTGAATGCAACAAAGAGAGTGAATCCAAGCTTGAAAATACTCTTCAGGTTATTATCCAGGAAAACTTCCCCAACCTAGCAAGGCAGGCAAACATTCAAGTCCAGGAAATACAGAGAACACCACAAAGATATTCATCAAGAAAAGCAACCCCAAGGCACATAATCATCAGATTCACCAGGGTTGAAATTAAGGAGAAAATACTAAGGGCAGCCAGAGAGAAAGGTCGGGTTACCCACAAAGGGAAGCCCATCAGACTCACAGCAGATCTCTCTGCAGAAACCCTAGAAGCCAGAAGAGAGTGGGGGCCAATATTCAACATCCTTAAAGAAAAGAACTTTCAACCCAGAATCTCCTATCCAGCCAAACTAAGCTTCATAAGTGAAGGAAAAATAAAACCCTTTGGGAACATGCAAGTACTCAGAGATTTCATCACCACCAGGCCAGCTCTACAAGAGCTCCCGAAAGAGGCTCTACACATATAAAGGAACAACAAGTAGCAGCTCAACTAAAGGGCAAAACAGCCAGCTAGCACCAAAATGGCAGTGTCAAATTCACACATAACAATATTAACCCTAAATGTAAATGGACTAAATGCCCCAATCAAAAGACACAGACTGGCAAACCGGATAAAAAGCCAAAACCCATCGGTGTGCTGTATCCAGGAAACCCATTTCACAAGCAAGGATACACAAAGGCTCAAAATAAAGGGATGGAGGAAGATTTATCAAGCAAATGGAGAGCAAAAAAAAGCAGGAGTTGCAATTCTGATCTCTGATAAATTAGACTTAAAAGGAACAAAGATCAAAAGAGACAAAGAAGGACATTACATAATGGTAAAAGGATCAATGGAACAAGAAGAGCTAACGATCCTAAATATATATGCACCCAATACAGGAGCACCCAGATACGTAAGGCAAGTTCTTAATGACTTACAAAGAGACTTAGACTCCCACACAATAATAGTGGGAGACTTTAACACCCCATTGTCAATATTAGACAGATCAACCAGACAGAAAATTAACAAGGATATCCAGGACTTCAACTCAGACCTGGACCAAGCAAACCTAATAGACATTTACAGAACTCTCCACTCCAAATCCACAGAATATACATTCTTCTCAGCACCACATCACACCTAGTCTAAAATTAACCACATAATTGGGAGTAAATCACTCCTCAGCAAATGCAAAAGAACGGAAATGGTAACAAAACGTCTCTCAGACCACAGTGCAATCAAGTTAGAACTCAGAATTCAAACACTAACCCAGAACCGCACAACTTCATGGAAACTGAACAACTTGCTCCTGAATGTTGACTGGATAAACAATGAAATGAAGACAGAAATAAAGATGTTCTTCAAAACCAACGAGAATGAAGACACAACATACCAGAATCTCTGGGACACATTTAAAGCAGTCTCTAGAGGAAAATATATCGCAATAAGTGCCCACATGAGAAGCAAGGAGAGATCAAAAATTGACACCCTATCGTCAAAACTGAAAGAGCTAGAGGAGCAAGATCAAAAAAACTCAAAGTCTAGCAGAAGACCAGAAATAGCTAAGATCAGAGCAGAACTGAAGGAGATAGAGACACAAAAAACCCTTCAAAAAATCAATAAATCCAGGAGCTGGTTTTTTGAAAAGATCAACAAAATAGACAGACCACTAGCCAGATTCATAAAAAAGAAAACAGAGAATAACCAAATTGATGCAATAAAAAACGATAAAGGGGATATCACCACAGATTCCACAGAAATTCAAACCATCATCAGAGATTATTACAAACAACTTTATGCACATAAACTAATAAACCTGGAAGAAATGGATACATTCCTGGACACTTGCCTCCTCCCAAGCCTAAACCAGGAAGAAGCCGAAACCCTGAACAGACCCATAACAAGGTCTGAAGTTGAGGCAGTAGTTAAGAGCTTACCACCCAAAAAAAGCCCAGGTCCAGACGGGTTCACAGCCGAATTCTACCAGACATACAAAGAGGAGCTGGTACCATTCCTTCTGAAACTATTCCAAACAATACAAAATGAGGGAATTCTTCCCAAATCATTTTATGAGGCCAACATCATCCTGATTCCAAAACCCGGCAGAGACTCAACAAGAAAAGAAAACTTCAGGCCAATATCCATGATGAACATAGATGCAAAAATCTTCAATAAAATACTGACAAGCCGATTGCAACAGCACATCAAAAAGCTTATCCACCATGATCAAGTAGGTTTCATCCCGGGGATGCAAGGCTGGTTCAACATACGCAAGTCTATAAATGTAATTCACCACATAAACAGAACCAAAGACAAAAACCACATGATTATCTCAATTGATGCAGAGAAGGCCTTTGACAAAATTCAACAGCCCTTTATGCTAAAAACCCTCAATAAGCTAGGTATCGATGGAACATATCTCAAAATAATAAAAGCTATTTATGACAAACCAACAGCCAATATCATACTGAATGGGCAAAAACTGGAAGCATTCCCCTTGAAATGTGGCACCAGAGAAGGATGCCCGCTCTCACCACTGCTATTCAATATAGTATTAGAAGTTCTAGCCAGAGCAATCAGGCAAGAAAAAGAAATAAAGGGCATTCAAATAGGAAAGGAGGAAGTCAAATTGTCTCTATTTGCAGACAACATGATTGTATATCTAGAAGACCCCATCGTCTCAGCCCCAAATCTCCTGCAACTGATAAGCAAATTCAGCAAAGTCTCAGGATACAAAATCAATGTGAAAAAATCACATGCATTCCTATCCACCAATAACAGACTTAAAGAGAGCCAAACCAAGAACAAACTTCCATTCACAATTGTCACAAGGAGAATAAAATACCTAGGAATACAACTAACAAGGAACGTAAAGGACCTCTTCAAGGAGAACTACAAGCCACTTCTCAACGAAATAAAAGAGGACACAAACAGATGGAGAAACATTCCATGTTCATAGTTAGGAAGAATCAAAATTGTGAAAATGGCCATACTGCCCAAAGTAATTTCCAGATTCAATGCTATCCCCATCAAGCTACCAATGACCTTCATCACAGAACTGGAAAAAATCACCTTAAACTTCATATGGAACCAAAAGAGAGCCCGCATAGCCAAGTCAATTCTAAGCAAAAAGAACAAAGCGGGAGGCATCACACTACCGGACTTCAAACTGTACTACAAGGCTACAGTAATCAAAACAGCATGGTACTGGTACTAAAACAGAGATATAGACCAATGGAACAGAACAGAGGTCTCAGAGGCAACGCAACATATCTACAACCATCTGATCTTTGACAAACCAGACAAAAACAAGCAATGGGGAAAGGATTCCCTGTTCAATAAATGGTGTTGGGAAAGCTGGCTAGCCATGTGCAGAAAGCAAAACCTTGACCCCTTCCTGACACCTTACACTAAATTTAGCTCCAGATGGATTAAAGACTTAAACATAAGACCTAACACCATAAAAACCCTAGAAGAAAATCTAGGCAAAACCATTCAGGACATAGGTGTAGGCAAGGACTTCATGACCAAAACACCAAAAGCATTGACAACAGAAGCCAAAATAGACAAATGGGACCTAATCAAACTCCACAGCTTCTGCACAGGAAAAGAAACAGTCATTAGAGTGAATTGGCAACCAACAGAAAGGGAATAAATTTTTGCAGTTTACCCATCTGACACAGGGCTGATATCCAGAATTTACAAAGAACTAAAACAGATTTACAAGAAAAAATCTAACAAGCCCATTCAAAAGTGGGCAAAGGATATGAACAGACACTTTACAAAAGAAGACATACATGAGGCCAACAAACATATGAAAAAATGCTCATCATCACTGGTCATCAGAGAAATGCAAATCAAAACAACACTGGGATACCATCTCACACCAGTTAGCATGGTGATCATTAAAAAATCTGGAGACAACAGATGCTGGAGAGGATGTGGAGAAATAGGAACACTTTTGCACTGTTGGTGGGAGTGTAAATTAGTTCAACAATTGTGGAAGACAGTGTGGCGATTCCTCAAGGACTTAGAAATAGAAATTCCATTTGACCCAGCAATCCCATTACTGGGTATATATCCAAAGGATTACAAATCGTTCTACTGTAAGGACAGGTGCACACGAATGTTCATTGCAGCACTGTTTGCAATAGCAAAGACCTGGAACCAACCCAAATGCCCATCGACGGTAGATTGGATAGGGAAAATGTGGCACATATACACCATGGAATATTATGCAGCCACCAAAAACGATGAGTTTGGGTCCTTTGTAGGGACATGGATGAACCTGGAAACCATCATTCTCAGCAAACTGACAGAAGAGCAGAAGATCAAACACCGCATGTTCTCACTCATAGGCGGGTGTTGAACAATGAGAACACATGGACCCAGGGAGGGGAGCACTACACGCTGGGGTCAGTTGGGGGGAAATAGGGGAGGGACGGTGGGGGGTGGGGAGCTGGGGAGAGATAGCAAGGGGAGAGATGCCAGATGTAGGTGATGGGGAGGAAGACAGCAAATCTCACTGCCACGTGTGTACCTATGCAACAATTTTGCATGTTCTCACATGTACCCTAAAACCTAAAATGCAATCAAATAAATAAATGGGGAGAAAAA
The DNA here is from genome assembly GCF_009761245.1 of Sapajus apella. NCBI lineage: Eukaryota > Metazoa > Chordata > Mammalia > Primates > Cebidae > Sapajus > Sapajus apella. Next base: position 5,627 of record NW_022440361.1, read on the forward strand.
AAAACATAAAATATCTCGTGGTGTGTTCACAAAAAAAAAGGAAATAAAAAAATACATACATATATATATATATATATATATATATATAGGGAGTGCATGCTAACAATAAAATATGGTAAATAAAAAAAAAAGATAATGTTGGGCAACTGGAACGCCTATACACTGCTGGAGAGTACATGAAAGGGTGAAACCAATATGGAAAACTATTTGGCAGTTTATTATAAAGTTAAACACACATTTATTCTATTGCCCAACAGTTTTACTTCTGGATATTTATACAGATGAAATGAAAACATAGATGCACAAAAAGACTGGTACAAGAATGTTCAAGCAGCTTTATACACAATAAAGTCTGTGTTAGAAATAATTCTAACCCACATACCCGTCAACAGAATAGACTTTAAAACAAATAGACCTGTTATATTCCCACAATAAAATACCTCTCAGCAATAAAAATGAAAAAAGTATGAATACACAAAACAACATGGATGAATCCCAAAAATATGTTGAGCAAAGAAAGCAAGATACAAAACACTGTATACCGTAATGATTCCACTTACATAAAGTTCAAGAATAGACAAAAATTATCTACAATAAAAAAATCTGAAAAGTATTTGCCTCTTGAGAGTGGGAAATTTTTTGAACAAGGGAATACTTTCTGAGTTGATGGAAATATTCTACCTCTTGATAGGGGTGTGACTTAGACAAGTGTACACATTTATCAAACTCACAGAATTATTCACTTGAGATATATACATTTCATCATATGTGTATTTTGCCTCAAAAAAGTCATATCTAAAATTACCAACAGAAGTTATTCTCTTTGTTCTTACAAAATACACAACAGTAGGGAAAAGGAAATGCTAAACTGCTTTTGATATTTTATTCAGAGGTGATTTTTTTTTCCCATCTAGGGGATCATCATCTTCAACACACTGCGAACTCACAAATTCTATTTAAATGTTTTTAACAAGCACTTTACTCTCACTTCTTTAGGACAGTAATATTTACCAACCCAGAGTCGTTTTTCTTAGTGTCACTGAAAGCTTTTATTTTTAACTTTTGGTTTCTAAGTTCACCAGGGTCCATTAGGGACAGATTGAAGAAGCAAAGGAGGAATAAAGCGCAGGCTATAGGACATACAGAAAATAAAATGTACTGACAGGCTATTTTTTTTCCTTGGAACTAATACTGCTTTCAGTAGCACCAAATGTCAAACAATCTACCAGCCATCAAACATGTAGTCCTGAGCTCTTAGTAGTAAAAAATACCAAACATGGGGGTGACTAATTGTACTGGCAGCACCTTAGGACATAAATATCCCTCAGTAGAACCTGAAGCAAGGCTGGTTCCTCATGTATCCCCTCCAGGTAGACAAGGATTCAGTTGCAATGAAATGATGGTCAGAGTTAATGGAGAGTTGTCAGTGCTGGAAATTGCTGAGTTTAAGTTTGCAGTTGACTGAATCTGGGCATAATTGCAAGCCAATTTGTATGAAAGCCAAGCACAAACAAAAAATTCCTGGTAATTAGTGATGGCCAGTTCAACTTGGATCACACCCCAAACCTTGTCACCACTTGTTATTCATTTAAAAAACCATTAAGACGACTGTAAGATATGTTTTATTGCCTCCTGTATTTGTTCATTCCATGCACCACC
>NW_022440362.1:0-7285 GCF_009761245.1 Sapajus apella
AAAACAGATTTAAAAAGTCTAATGACTTTTTCAGGTATTTGGAACCAGAAATGATATACAACCTCTCTTCATGTCTATATATCTTAATAATTCCTCATGGATGTAGGAACCAGCCTTTTCCTCGTTCAGCTTCCTGTAGTCCCTGTTCAGTTCCCAGGTTGATGAATGGTATGCAAAGAAAAAAGGTAAACAAGTTGATTCTGCAGCTGATTCTCCACATTGCAGGGCTACAGATATCTGCATAACTTTAAGATCGCTTCATTTTGTAGCCTGTCCGTGAGACCAGAAATAAAGTTTGCTGCCAGTAAGGAGCCTGACACAATGACGCTGTGTTTAAAAATTTACTGAAGAAATATGCAGAATATGTTTTACAGAATAAGGTTCCACTAGAATTTAATATCCCAAAAGAGAACGTTTTGCAGGAACATTCTCAATAATCAATTGAAGGATCCCTTTTGTGGGTTACCTGTGACCATTTCCCCCTTCCTTAGTGAGGTTTCTGCTTGTCTTTCCATACTAATATTCTTAGGAGAAAATATATTGAAATTCAAAACTGCTAAAAAATATTTTATGCTAGACTTTAAGAAATCCTGGCAGTGCATGGTGGTTCATGTCTGTAATCTCAGCACTTCAGGATACCAAAGTGGGAGGACTGCCTGAGTCCAGGAATTTCAGGCCCACCTGGACTATACAGTGAGACCTCTTCTCTATTATAAGAAAAATAGCTGAGTGTGATGGCACACTCCTGTAGCTCCAGCTACTCAGGAGGCTGAGGTGGGAGCCAAGATCATGCAGCCTCGCTCCAGCACTCTAGCCTGGGTGACAGAGCGATGGCCTGACTCAAAAAAAAAAAGGAACTTTAATGTGTGAAAAATCTGTATTAATAAATCAGGAAGTGTTTATTCCCTGAGCCTGGCTGCTGTTGCCTGTGTGTTAATTTAGAGATTTATTAATTACTTGACAGAGAAGGCGAAAGTACAAAATGTACAACTAAAGTATGAGATGTCAAGGTACCACTGTCAATTAAAAATCAAAGAGGTCATGACATTTCAGAGTGGAAAGGTCCACTTCAACATGATCATTTCACAGAGGAGAAAACAGAGAGGTGAAGCCACTTGCACAGAGTCACACAGCTTTGTAGAGGAGGGCGTGGCAGGGCAGAGGAGTAGCTTGTCTCCTTTTTCTGACATGTTGCTGATACAACATATCAGAGCTGGTGGCATTAATCAGAGGGAACAGAAATTTTGATTTAACCCCACTTTTCATGTACAGCCAGGATGCATTTCAACAATGAAGCATCTTTTGTACTGTCTGCCAGACAGGGATCCTTACTATTGATATGTTTGAAAGTTAATTACATGAAGGAGTGAGGACGGCACACCCATCTCAGAGACTAACCACTGCAAATGACAAGTGAAAAAGACAGAGCCGATACAGTGATCCTGGTCGGGTTTATTTTCCCAGACTACCATGTGGGGAGTCGAACATACCCACCCTCAGGTTGAGGACAGGCTCATGACGATGCTTAGGCTAGTGATGCAGCTACACAAGCCTCTGCTTTCCACTTTGGACCCATGGAGATGTCCAGGGTGCCTGGCACTCTTGGCCCAGGCCTGGGTTTTCCAGGAACTTCCCTGATGGATGTTTTACAGAGCATGGTGCCGAAAGTAGTCACAGGAAGACATTATCTCAGCTGTCTCTGCGCAAATGCTCTCTGAAACCTCCACATTGCTTTTAAAGTATCATGCAGAAATGTAGCATTTATGCCTTGGGAGCTAGCAATCCATGCAGAGCTAAAGAAATCTTCTCAAGTTGAGTGTAAACAGATCCTCATCAAGACTGGGACTCTTGTTGCTTGTGGCTGTGTGGGGACTGGAATCAGCTACAGTATCACTTGTATTTTTCCTGCTCCTGAGTTGCTCTGTAGAGACCATTTGATGCCCTCCACAGCTAATGCCCCTTGCAAGCACCTTGGGCAGATATACACTGAAAGTATACTCAATTGTAGAGAGCTCTGGGCAGGGATGATGGAGTTTAGCATCTCTACTAATGCATAGTAGTAAAAATGGGAAGCATTGCGCTAACTTTTTTTTTTTTTTTTTAGAACAGCTGCAACTATCTCAATTATAATATAATCTTAACATTTAAAATTCAGATACAATTACCCAGAATGAAGTGCACCCATCTTAAGTGTACAGTTTGGTGTTTTTAATAAATGCGTATACTAGCATAGCCAACACCCCATCAAGATATAGAGCATCACCATCACCCAAGAAAGTTCTTCATGCTTCTCCCTAGTCATTTGAAACTTTCACTTCTCTACCCACACAGGGCAACCCTGCTTGTTATTTCTAGCTCTAGATGAATCTTGCCTGTTTTTGAGCTTTACATAAATGACCTAATACAGTATGTACTCTTCTGGCTTATACATTCTGCTTTGGAAACTCATTCATGTTTTTGCATGGATTAGGAGTTCATTCCTTTTTTCTGCTAAGCAGTATTGCATTGAATGAATACATCATGATTTGTTTATCTAGTCTCCCTTTGATTTATATTTGGGTGTTTCAGTTTTTGCTATTATGAACAAAGCAGCTATCCACATTCCCATAGAGGTATTTTTGTGAACATATCTTTAATTATTTTGGGTAAATAGCTAGGGGTAGACTTGCTGGATTGTAAGTTAGTTGTATGTTTAACCTAAGAAATTGTCAGTTTAAATCACGCACTGTTAATAAGCTTTATTACCTATGAAGGGAGGTCTTTTAAATTTTTTGTCTTTGGATTTTTGTCTTAAATTCCATTGATATTATATGGGGTGGAATTCCTCTGAAATATCTTAAGGATCAGACCTTGATTAACTGTGTCATTTGAGTAGATCTTTAATGCTTCCAAGTTGTTTATACAAACAGTGCGAATTCTGAATGACAACCACTGGAAAACCAGGACAATTTCTTTCATGAATCTCTCTCATATTTCTATTTATCTCCTTTAATGTTTTATACATACAAAAATATGTAGAACATATGTGTTAGTTATAATGCATAATTATAAAATGGATATTTGCAAATCCATCACTCAATCCAAGAGTGAACGCAGTCCAAATTATAATGGAAACCCATGTGCCCATGGGCTTTCCATCCTCTCCAAAGGAATTCACATCCTTCATTAATCCTTTTGCCAAAACAGAAGCAAAACAAACCAAAAATATTTTATTATGTATTTAAGGCAAGGGATTGCTATAAAAAATTGTTGTAACTTTTAAGTTTTTCTTGCCTTTAAGAGCTTTATCAAAATGGTATCATGCGGTGTGTCTTTGATACCTGTGTATTTTTACTCAGTGTGTTTCACAGATCTGCCCATGTTGTGTAGGGCTGTAGCTTATTCACTTTTGCTGCTGACTAACATTCCTTTCTGCGAATATATCACAACATAATGTATTACTTGTAACACTTGTCAATTGTTAGTTGTGCTGTTTCTCATATTTGCATTTGATGTATATAATATACACAACATTTTTGGGGAATCTGGTACATTTAGCAGAATAATTTGAGATAAAACTGTTATGAAGTAAACAGCGTTTTTAAAAATTAAAACAAGGCAACCAGTTTCTGCTCCAAAAGAGGGAGAATCTATAAGATACCTGGGTAAAATGGTGTAAAATAAAAAGTGTGGTGCATTTTCAGTGTGGGTGTAAAGGAAAGACTCCAATTAATGTTTGTCTACATGATTTTATTTCAAGGTTGAAAAAATAAGTTTGACTTGTGTATGTAGAATATAATCATTGAATAAAATACAAATCTCCTTCTTTGTCCATGTGGTCAAGATAGAGCCTAAAGACAATCTAAATTTTTATTTTTTCCTAAATATTAAGCTATATAATGATACCTATCTCACTTCACTGTTTAAAATAATATAATTAATTTCCTACTTCAGGAAAACATAAACATTAAAAAAAGTCACAAATGAAAATCATTTTAGTAAAACACACACACACACACACACACACACACACACACACACACACACACAAAGAAATAAATCCCACAACCCCTACAAAAACCTGTATGCATTTAAAAATTCCATATACCTCTTTATGTTGCTGGGGACAAATAAACAGGCATATTTATTACTAATACTAAAAATACATTGGGTAGTATTTGAAGATTTTATATAAGCACTAGCCTTTTAAAAATCAGTCTAAATATGTCTTACAAGTATGTATTAAAAATTCTGAAATCAAGTATAATGAAATTATATATCAATATTCCTTTGCATTTAACTCCAGAGTGCATCTGTAGGAATCAAGACCAACCTCATGCAGATAACTTTCTGAAGAAATATTTACAAATTAGTAGACTGGACTTAATTCTTCATGGGTAGCGCCTAATTTTTAAACATTCTAAGTTTAAGATTCTAATAGATTTCTTCCTCTGTTAAATCCAGGAGCATCTAAAACTAAAACACTTTATTTAAAAATCAAGCTGAATTTCAGTTAAACAAAACCATCCCACCATATGAATAAACTTCTTAGGTAAAACAAGGTTTATTTTCCTTCTGTACAACTGACTCACTGAATCCAGCCTGAACTTTCCGAGAAGGAAAATGATCTAGGAAACAACTTTAAGAGGGGGAAAAAAAAAATAGGCTAAGTTTCCGTTAAGATAGCTTTTGTTTACAGCTCTTAATTTAAAAAATTATTTACGAACGATGGATACACGTTCTAATGCAGAAATCTTTTAGAATTAGAGAGTAACAAAAGAAACCTATCTTCCTTTACATCAGGTCCCCTTCATCCTGCCCAGTGGTTTAAGAGACAACCACTTCTTATCTAGACAATTCACAACTATTTTATTAGCCATCTTAAAAAAATTTATTATTAGCCGGGCGCGGTGGCTCAAGCCTGTAATCCCAGCACTTTGGGAGGCCGAGGCGGGAGGATCACAAGGTCAAGAGATCAAGACCATCCTGGTCAACATGGTGAAACCCCGTCTCTACTAAAACTACAAAAAATTAGCTGGGCATGGTGGCGCGTGTCTGTAGTCCCAGCTACTCAGGAGGCTGAGGCAGGAGAATTGCCCGAACCCAGGAGGCGGAGGTTGCGGTGAGCCGAGATCGCGCCATTGCACTCCAGCCTGGGTAACAAGAGCGAAACTCCGTCTCCAAAAAAAAAAAAAAAAAAAAAAAATTTATTATTGACATCAACTAGCCTGAGTCATGAAACCCGACCACATTAAGGACGACACGTGGTCCAATCACTATTTGTTAAAGTCCACGTATCCCAAACTCCTCTCTATTGCCACTGCTGGGCTGTCTCCCCCCTTGAGGACCTGGTCTCTGCAGCATGTATTCAGTAGATGGCAGTCCTAGGGAAGTCTCGCTTTGGGGAAACCTCTCCTTCTGCACATTCAAGAAAACCACCGCAGAGACTTAGCGTCGGTGTTTGGTTTCTACACACTCACGTAGCAAAAGAGGCGAGAGGAACATGCCCGGGAGGACCCGAGACAGGTGCGGGTGGGTTTCCGCAGTGGCCGACGATCCCGAGTGCAGGTGGGGTGTTCCCTGGTCCGCACCGCGGCAAGGGAGGCTTTCCGGCCCCAGCCTCCATCCCCACTCGGGTCCCCAGGACCGGGACACGCCCCCCCCCCCCCCCCCCTCGGGGGCCCCCGCGCCCCGCCCCCCCCCCCCCCCCCCCCGAGCTTCGGGGCCCCGCGGCGCCGCAGCGTGCACGCGCCGCGGCCTCTCCCCGCAGCCGCCCAAGTGGTGGAGCCGTGAGCCAGCGCGAGACCGAGGGGAGCTCTGGGGGAGAGCCGCGGGTAGGGGAAGGCCGCGGATCCGGGAGGCACAGCCGGCGCGACCCAGCTGAGTCGGCCCGCAGCCTGGGCCCCCACATATCCTCCCCCGGAGGGAAGGAGGGGACTCTACTCTGCCCTCCCCGGCGTCCACCGCGCCCTCTGGCGGCCGCTGCGGGGATGCGCCCTGGGCACGCGGGGCGGCCCGTCTGGGCCCCCCTTCCGGGGCGCGGGGCTCGCTAGGGGCGGCGGGGTCCTCTCTCCTTACGCCCCCCGCCCCAGGCCGGGCCACACGGATCGCACCCTTTCTCCTCTGCTCCCCGCCAGCCCCGAAACTCCAAGCTCCCTGGTCGCAACGCCGCGGGCGTCCCAGCCTGGCGTGAAAGTGCCCGGCGTAGTAGCCTGGGGGTCCCCTTTCTCCCAGGCGCGCCCGCCGCGCCACTTTCGGGCTTTACAGCACGCAGCAAAAAAAAAAAGAAAGAAAAAACAATGCCGCATGCTCGCATTTATTTTGCAACAGCTGCAAGAAACAATGAAGCTTTTCAAGAACTAGGGAATTGAGCTTTCCAGCCGCGCTGTTGTTGTTTCCAATGAACCTCTCCCAGACCCGCACTCCCCGGCCACGTTACCTCCCCTGCCCAGCCGCAGCCCCAGCCCAGCCTTCCCCCGCCCCTCCACCCTTGCCCCACCAAGCCTGGGCCAGCGCCGGGGGCTTTGTTTTTGGAGTCGAGCAGGAGGGAAGGGCGCGTGCTGGGTGGCCGGCGCAGTGCGGTGGGGGCGGGAGCAGATGGGCGCGCGCGTGTGTCTGTGTGTGTGCACGAAAGCCGGCGGGGCAGGAGGTGGGGGCGGCGACTCCCAGTCTTGCGCCACAGGCTGGGGTCCGCTCCACACGTCTCGGGGATTCCGGGCTTTGGCTCTTGGCGTGGCGCGGCTGTGCGGGTGGCCACTCCAGTGTGCGAGTGGGCACGTGTGCGCGGCCCCAGGCGTGCGCGCGAGCCCCCAGTGTGTGGCGGCAGCGGCGCGGTGAGGCTGGGGCTCTTGTTTACCGGCCTTAACTCCGCTGAGCAAAAAAAACGGGGAAAAAACCCGACGAGGAGGGAGCGCACTGGGCGAACTCGAGACAGGCGGGCGAGCGAGAGGGACGCTGCCAGCGAGCCTCCCCGCGGCCGGCGCTCGCAGACCCTCAGCCCGCTCCCCGGAAGCCCCCGTGCCCTCCACGCCCCTCCCACACGGGGGCAGCTCCACAGCGCGCCTCGCCTTGGCCGTGACCTTCAGCGAGCCGGAGCCCCGCGCAGAGCAGGCGGCAGCGCCGGTCGGGGGCCGGGTGGCGGTCCGGGGCCGGGTGGCGGTCCACGCGGTGCGGGAGTGCTGAGGGCGGCGCCGCCGGCCCGCCGCTGTGTGTGTGTCCCGGATTTGTGAAGGAGTTTGCCGCCGCGGTGACCGGAGCCGGGAGGAGGAGCAGGAGCAGGAGGAGGAGCTGCTCATTCATTTTGACT
>NW_022440363.1:0-7282 GCF_009761245.1 Sapajus apella
GGGGCTGGGGGCACCAGGCTGGGAGGGGGCTGAAGGCACCAGGCTGGAGGGGCTGGGGGCACCAGGCTGGGAGGGGCTGGGGGCTGCTTGTCTGTGCCCTTCTAGATCAGGGTGCTCTGCTGGTGGTGTGAGAGCCTGGGAGAGCGGCAGACTCCCTGTTGGGAGTCCTGCAGGTGAGGCCTGGGGTGGTGGCTCTGGCTGTCCCAGACCTTGAGAAGCTGGGATTTCATGAGTCTGGGGGTCCCTCTGTGTCCACATCCCACAACACCGTGGGGGCTGCCTGTCAGGTGCCAGGCCAGGCTGGGCACTCACTCCTCCCAGACTGAGCTTGAACAGTGGCAATGACCATGGTCACTCCTATAAACCCAGGCTCCATGCCTGGGGCCCAAGAGTGAGGCCTGGGGACTGGGGAGTCCCAGAACCCCCAGGGGGATGCACCTGGGTGGCCTTTCCCTGCCCCCTCCCCCACCTCCATCATCTGCTCCCTGCTGGGCAAGGCTGGGGTGTGTGGCCTGGAGCTGGCCAAGGTTCTGCCTCACCAGGGCCGCTGGGCAGGCCATGATGTCGAGGAGACCTGGGGCGCCACCCACCACTCACCTCCCTCCTGCACCCTCTGGCCCGGGCTGGAGGTGGCGTGGGCCTGGCACGCAGCGCAGTGGTCCCCATCCCGGAGGACGCAGAAGTGGCCTGGGCCGCAGCTGCACAGGGTGTTCTCTGTCCTGGAGCAGTTCCGGGTGGCGAGCAGGCCCATGGCTAGGGTCCAAGAAGGGGAGCTGAGAGCAGCCGCTGGGCTGGGAGGCTGTGCTGATGCCCCGTCCTGGACACGGTGTGCAGAGGCCGGTACTGCTGCCTGGGTCCCCTGCCGGGCTGCACCTCTGGCTCAACCAATGAGGTGCCTGGCATGGAGGACCTGAGGCCCGGAGGGGCACCAAGGGACAGCTGAGCTGTGTGTGGGATGAGGGCCTGTGGGACGGTCCTGTGAGGGTCTCACTGATGGGAGCCAGGCCTTATGGAGAAGCCAGCCTTCTGCCCAGATGGTCAGGACATGGAGCTTCCACTGCTAGTCCTGGGGCAGGGTCTCTCAGGCAGGTCTTCGCCCTATGTGCCCACCCTGGACACTCAGCCCTCAGACAGGCTTCCCATCTGTGCAAACCAGCCAGGTAGGGTGAGAGCCCCCTTCTTCAGGTGCTGCTGGAGGTGGGGTACCAGCCCCAGCCCTGGGACCCTCCTGAGGGCAGCCTCACCGGCACGCTGTACCCCCGGATTCTCAGCCCAATCAGACAGGTACTTTCACAAGAGGGGAGGGCACTGGACTGGGCATGCAGGTTGAGGTGTGAACCCCAAATCCCATGCATAAGCCTTCAAAGCACTCCAGCTGCTGTTCTGTTCACAGCTAGCCCAGCTACTGGTGCCTCCCTGCAGGCCCAGGCCCTGCCGCAGCCGCAGTCCTGCCTGGCCTGGCGAGCACCTGCTGTGCTGAGCCTGGCTCGAGGCTCTGACGGGACAGAGCCGCTGGCGGCATGGCTGGGCTCTGCGCTCCAACTCAAAGGCATGCCCCTGGGTCTGGTTCCCCTGTCTGCCTCCACCCAGGCGGGCACCAGCCTCCAGGTGGCCCCCTCCCCTGGGGTCATGTGGGAACCCAATTTCTGGAGGAGAAAGCGACAAAGAGCCCTGTGGGGAAGCAGCAGGTCCCAGCGCCCTCCAGAGAGCCCCAGCACTGGCCCAGTCCACTTTCCAGCTAGGGACACGGGCACAGGAGAGGTCTGGGCACCCACCCAGGGCACCGGAGGAGCCAAGGTTCAGGGCTAACGGTCAGGCGCTGAGCTCAGGACAGCCCACCTGACAAAGTGAGCGGTGGGGGCACGGCCCCCTTGTGATGAGGCAGAGGTGGGTGGAGGCTGGTGCTGGCCTGAAGGCGTCCCCTGCAGGGCGCACCCATGGAGATGGGGGCAGGACCTGGCCTGGGGCAGCCGGGGCCTCCAGGGAGACTGTGGTCATGGCGAGAGGGTGCGGGTCATACAGGCTGCCGGAGCGGAGGCTGGGCCGGCTGTGTCGGCCTCTTACCTGGGTCACACATTTGGCACTTCAGACACTTGCTCAGGCCATTGAGGTGGGCAATGTAGGTCCCTGGAGGGCAGGGTTCACACACTGTGCCTGTCAGCTCCCCGCAGACCTGCTTCACGCGGTAACCTGCCGCCCAGAGGGTGGGAACTTGGCGGGGCTGTGGGAGACCCCTGCGGGAGCCCACCCATCATGAATGCCCGTGCCCAGAGGCTGAGCCGGGGGGCACCAGCTAAGAGGACTCGAATGGCCCATGAGCTGTTCCCTGAGGGACACAGCAGCCCCAGCTGCCTTCCATGAGCAGAGCTGCTCTGGGGAGAATCAGAAAGTTCTGGAAGCATGTGGGGCCTCCTGGGACACCTGGCCCAGCTCTGGTATGTCCCCCCCACCCCAGAGCCCATGTCTCTGGTCAAGATGGGCCGGCCACGTCCTTCAGACCCACCCCTGTGCGGCGTGGCTGTGCGAGTCTCCCAGGGTGAGGCGCCCAAGCTGCTGCCCTGGGGCTCCCGCCCTCCCTGTGTGTGCAGCTGGGCCCGGGGTTTCACTGCACCATGGCTGTGTGAGCAGAGAACACGGGGTGTCCAGGGCAGGGAGGGGCACAAGTGTCTGCCCTCGGCCCACGAACCAGCCCACCGGGGGCTGCGCTTACCTGGGCTGCACTTGGGGCAGCACTCGGTGCCCACCGGGTACTCGTCCTCTTTGCAGGAGGGCAGAGCTGGGGCGCAGCAGGGGGCTCCCAGGAAGGTGAGATACAACACCTAAGGGTGCCAGAACAGGCGGTGGGAGATGTTTGGCCCCACCCTGAGCCTCCCCCTGTGCACTGGGAGGGTGGCAGTGTCTGGTAGAAGGGACAGCAGCGGGCCCCAGGCCAGGCTCAGGCAACAACCGTGCCCCCCCTGCAGCCTGGGGTCCGGTGAGGACCGCCCCTCCACCAGCCTTGATTCCCCTGCCTGGCAGTGTGGCACCCTGGGAACTGACACTTGGCCCTCTCCAGGGCCCCCAACCCCACACCTGGGAGCCCCGAGCCCTCTGACAGACCACCTGTCGGCCCCTGTGCTGGTCTAGGCTGGACCTGCTGACCCCTGTCAAGCCAGCAGGGCAGCCAGAGACGGCCCCCGGGGCTCACAAGCCAGATAGTGGGTGACAGGCTGGCCAGGGCCACACTCGGGAGGCAGCTCTGCCGTGGCCTCGTTCCTGGGCTGGCTGATGGGTAGTCGGGGCCCCTGATGGGGGAAGCGGTTGGACAGGCAGGAGCGCCACACAGGCACGGAGGGTATCCCCACCCGGGCCCAGCCCCCTGCTGCACAAACACTGATCTTGTCACCTGTCACCAAGGTCAGCGCTGCTGGGGAGTTGGGTCATCTGCTCCAGGCCCGCCAAGAGACACCCAGCCCCCCAAAGTGCCCACATCCTGCCAAACAGGCTCCCCAGCTGCCCGTGGATGGAGCGTTGAGAGGGGGACACACAGGAGGAGGCCTGTGGGGGGGCTGTGGCTCTGCTTCTCTCCCCCTGTGCTGAGCCCAGTGCTGGCGGTCTGGGTCAGCCGGAGAGCCCGGGCAGCAGGGGACGGGCTGAACGAGGGACCCAGCCACAGCCAGGACGGGGGCGGTGGGGGCAGGGAAAGGAGCTCTCTGAGAGGCCCTGGGGTCAGAACCAGTATCTGGGAACCAACGGGGAAGAGGCGTGGGGGCTCACCAGCCTTAAGAGGTCGGCTTTGGGGGCTGGTCTCCAGGGAGGAGGCGCCATGTGCCTCGGCTCAGGCCAGCAGTCCAGGAACCCGGCCCGTGGGACGACCTCCGGCAGAGGAGCTCGGTGCCATTGCCGCGCCTAACAGCTCAAAGAGAAAGAGAAAGAGAAACAGAAACCATCGTGTGAGAGGCTGTGCCTCAATCCGAGACTCCGAGAGGCGGGAGCGCTTGGGGGGGTGTCTGGGAGGAGAGGGAGGCTCAGGCCTGCTGGGTGAGGCAGCGGGGGACAGGTGGGCCTGCGGGGACAGGAGCTGTCCAGGCAGAGCCTAGGGAAGGGCAGGTATGGAGGAGGCGCCCATGGGAGCGGCGAGTGCCCCCCTGCACCGGTTCAGTCCCCTCTGGGTTTCCTGTAGACGGGGAGCCCCAAAAAGTGCATTTCCCACCTCACTCATACACGCAGGGACCCCGAGGTGCTGACTGACATTTTTGCCGAATAAAGGGGCCCTGTGGGTTTCCTGTTCCCATCTCAGCTCTGCCCAAGAGCCTAAACTTCCCTTCCGAATAAAAACCGCCATAGTGCTGTCTGACCAGTTTCGGTCACATGCCCGCCAGCCCTTCGTCCCGTGACGTGACGGGAGGAGGGTGGGAAAGACCCAGAGCCCCCACCTGCCCCCTGGGAGGGGAGGGGGCAGCTCTTGCCCCCCCTGCAGAGATGCTGCGTGCACTACAAAGGCTGCCGGCCTTGCCAGGTCTCCCTGTGGACCCTGCTCAGCCTCCCTGCGGCTGAGGTCCCGCTGGGCTTCCCTGCCCCGCAGAGCCTGGTGCTGGGGAGACCTCTGCACAGAGGCGGCCACAGCCCCAGGCCTCAAGGCAGGTACCAGCGAGTCCCTTGTGACTGCCTGCTCCCCGCACCGCATGGAGCCCTGTGACCCATGTGACGGCACCAGGGCTCCTGAGGCCCCTTTCTGCTGCTGGGCGTGGTGCAGCCAATGGAGGCCCAGGTCCATCACGCGCCACCCGTGCTTGCCCAGGTACGTCCCATTTGCCCCGTCAGTGCCTGCTCCACACAGGAGCCGCCACCTCCAGCAAGCCCATCTGCCAGACGCCTGGCCCAGGACTGCCCCGAGCCCCTCCTGGTCCTGACTTTGGCCCGGGGACCACCTTCCAGGGTCCAGCCCCAGCTTCAGGGGACTCAGTGGTGTCTGGTGGAAAGGAGCTTGGGGATGGCCCCACTCTCATCTACAGGAGAGCTGGCAGGGTAGCCAGTCACAGGAAGCTGTGGCGGGAGCTGGGAGGTCCGCACCCCGACTAGAAAGTGCGTGGCCCGAAGGCTGGGGCCCTAGGGGCTCGTCCCAGGCTGCCTGATTGGGTGGCACTGGCCACAGCCAGCAAGGGGAGGGCCCCTTCACAGCCTAATTGCAATCCCTGGTGCCCTGGGGGAAGGCCTGGGCACTGCAGAGGGACCAGGCAGGGTGTTGGTAGGCAGGCTGGGGTGGGTGGCACCGTGCTGCGGGGCCAAGCGTCCGAGTGCCAGAGGCAGGTGCACTGCTGGCTGCCATCCCGGTGGACGAGCCCAGCCCTGGCCCCAATGCTCGGCAGCAGGGTGGCGGACCAGGCTGTGCCCGGTAGAGGAGAAGCCCCGAGAGGCACCCAGGAGCACAGACTCCACCCCACAGCTGGAGCCTGGGAGAGGGGACCCTGTCTGCTGCTTCCAGGGTGCGCTCACACTCCTGGCCCTCAGTGCCCCTGCCAGATGCCCCCCACAGGCAGAGAACCCCCCCAGCCCACAGAGCCACATGGCGCTCCAAGGCAGAAGGGGTCCCTTGTACCTTCCACCCCCGGACACCCTAGTGCTACTGTAGATACCCCAGCAGCTCCTGGGGGCCTTGGAGTGCATGGGGGCTCCCTCCCCAACTGCCCACAAACACCCAGCACTCAAGGGCACGCCTGAGGGCAGGAAAGCAGGAGTCCTGGACAGTCACAGCGTCTACACCTGCTGGTACAGGCTTCCGACCCCACCCCCTCAGACTCAGCCTCAAGAGATACCTCATGCACTCCATCCTGGGAAGGAGGGAAACTGAGGCATCGCAAGAAACAAGGCTGACATAGGCATCAGTGAGACTCGGCCCTCCTGCCTCTTCCTCAGTGCCCCTCCTACCCTGATTTCAGCCTCCCTGAGACTGAACGCCAAGGCCCCGAGCCTGGCACAGGGTCCCAGGTGCCCATGTTCTCACTTCTCTGTGGTCTGCACCCCTTCCCTGGAAGGCAGACTCCAGGGGCCCAGGGTGTTGCCTCCCGGGCAGCAGGAAGAAAGGTCCTGGGCTCCTGACCTACCACTCAGCACCCCCGCTAAGTGCAGCACTCGCTCCTTCATTCATTCAGCGCGGGCTCTCCTGGCACCAGCCAGCAGCGCCCAGGCCCCTTCCAGGGCAACAGGGTCATCAGGGAGGAAATGAGGGAGCCCAGGGAGGCCAGAGTCGGGGCCCTTCCCAGCCCCCAGCCGTCCCCACTGCCGAGGTTGCCTGCAGGGTATCACCCCCTCACCCCCAGGTCCCCCAGAACCAGCAGGGAGAGGGAAGCAAGCGAGCCCCCAGCCCCATGCCTGCTCTCTCGGGAACTCCCCAGAACCAACACTCCCAGGTGGCCCAGGCCTCTCCTCCCTACACCAGGGACACGGGGCCCCTGTCACAGCCAGGGCCTGAGCCCAGAGACCCAGGGATCCCACTGAGAGCCTCCTCTCCACGCACTCAGGGCCAGAGGCCAGGCAGGGGATTTAGAGGGCATTCTGTGCACACCAGCCCCCAGGGCAGATGGGGAAACTAGGCTGAGATGGGTCAGTGTCACAGACATAAAACACAGACCCTCACCCCCAGGCTGGGCCTCCCCACACCACTCTGCAACAGTGCAGGAGCCCCAGGCCCCCAAGTCCAGCACCCATCACCCCACTGCCCTCTGTGAGGCCCTCCACCCAGCCTGACCTGGGTCTCCATGGAGCCCCACAGGATCAGCCCCACACCCCAACCTCCCAGCAGGACCGCCTCCAGGGGACTGTCCGAGAATCCCCAAAGATACTTCCCCTTTCTCTTGATGGGAACAGCTGGGCACGGAGGGTGAGAGAGGGGCTGTGGGCACCCGAGGGCCGGAGCCCCACCCTTGGGGATGGAGGGCAGGGTCCCGAGGCCCAGCTAAGGGCTCCCCCTCCACTCCTCGGCCTTCAAGGCCGGCCTGTGCCTGCCCTGCTCCCTGCCAGTGCAGGCCAGGCAGGGGGCTGAGGCCGAGGCCTGGTCACTGCCCTCCTGGTCACAGTCTGTGACAGATTCCAGTCTAGAAGCCAAACATCTAGAGTCGTGTGGCGTGGACACTCACAGGGGCTGCCAGGCCACGAGGGGCTCTGAGGGATGAAGAGGAGCCCTCGGGGAATGAGGTGGGAAGAGCCCTCTCTGAGAGACACAGGGCCAGCCATGGCACAGCGGGGGGGGGAGAGACACAGAGAGAGAGAGAGAGAGAGAGAGAGAGAGAGGGACAGAGAGAGA
>NW_022440364.1:0-6302 GCF_009761245.1 Sapajus apella
TTTTTTCTTTCTTTCTGAGACAGGTCTCTCTCTGTTACCCAGGCTGGAGTGCAGGGGCACAATCTTGGCTCACTACATCCTCTGCTTCCTGGGTTCAAGCTATTATCTTGCCTCAACCTTCCAAGTAGCTGGGATTAGAGGGGTGGAAGAGATTTTTAGAAGAGATGGAGTTTCAGCATGTTGGCCAGTTTGGTCTTGAACTCCTGGCCGCAAGTGATCCAACCACCTCAGCCTTCCAAAGTGCTGGAATTACAGGCATGAGCCACTTTGCCTGGCATAAAAGTGTCTTTTTTTTTTTTTTTTTAACACAGGGTCTCACTCTGTCACCCAGCCTGGAGTGCAGTGGTGATGTCTCGGTTCACTGCAACCTCTGCTTCCTTGATTCAAGGGATTCTCCTGCCTCAGCCTCCATTTTAGCTGGAACTACAGGTGCCTGGCACCACACCCAGCTAATTTTTGTATTTTTAGTAGAGATGGGTTTTCACCATGTTGGCCATGCTGGTCTTGAACTCCTGGCCTCTAGTGTTCCACCCACCTCTGGGGATTACAGGCATGAGCCACTGCTCCCTGATGGTCCAGGCTTACCTATACTTTCCCTGTCCCAGTCATTGGATCAGAAGTTTCTCAAAGGATAAATTTCAGTGGGAAGTAGTACGTAGCAACAAAGCTCTATTGAAACACACACACACACACACACACACACACACACACACACACACACACCCTACTTTTAAACACCAGTGGGTTTCTTCTTTTCCTTCACCAGTTCTGTATTTTTATCTCCTTTCTTCCAGAGTTAGAACCCTGGTCCCTACCCCAGCAACATAAATGATGAATGCTGAATCCTACAATATACACTAAATGCTTTTGGAATTATAGTAACAATATCCCAGCTAAAAACAAACTTTCTAAGTGATGTGTGAGATTGTTTTCTACAGTTCTTTGTGTCCTTGGAGTGTACAATGACAGCACTGTGTTAAACATTTCTCGTATTATTTTTTCTTCTTCTATATGGTTATATCAATATTCTTACACAATTAGATTCATTTTTATGTTTGTATATAATTTTGTATTTGAAGATAGAAAAAGCCATATCCTTTTAATCTTATTTTTTGAACGTGTAAATCACTGAAATGGTTCAAAAATTAAAACTTTAAGGCCAGATGTGGTGGCTCATGGCTATAATCCCAGCACTTTGGGAGGCCAAGACTTGCAGATCAGGAGTTAAGGAGATCGAGACCAACCTGGCCAACGTGATGAAACCCCATCTCTACTGAAAATACAAAAATTAGCTGGCTGATGCCTGTAGTCCTAGCTACTCAGGAGGCTTATGCAGGAGACTGTCTTGAACCAGGGGGTCGGAGGTTGTAGTGAGCCGAGATGGCGCCACTGCACTGCAGCTTGGTGACAGAGTGAGACTACATCTCAAAAATAAAAAAATAAAAAAATAAAGTACATGGTAGAATAACATAAATTCAGCCAGGCACAGTGACTCATGCCTGTAATCCCAGCACTTTGGGAGGCTGAGGCGGGCAGCCTCCCCAGTGGCTGGGGCTAGGATTAACAGGCATGCACCACCATGCCAGGTTAATCTTGTATTTTTAGTAGAGATGAGGGTTTCACCATGTTGGCCAGGTTAGTCTCGGACTCCTGACCTCACGCGATCTGCTGCCTTGGTTTCCCAAAATGCTGGAATTACAGGCGTGAGCCACCACAGCCTGCTCCAGGTGCTGTTTTAAGTGCAGCAGCCCAGCAGTGAAGGAGACAGGAGGCCATCAGGTTTATCCCAGAGCCAGCTAGGAATTCCCCATGCAGCAGCAGAGACATCTGAGGCCATAGAGGACCTGAACAAGGGAAGTGCAATTCCAGCCTGTCTGGACTTTTGGGAACAAGGCCACTTGGGCTCCTCCAAACACAAGCAAATAAAACTGTATTGTGGGTCCCCTGTCCCCGTCTACTTTCCCAGAACTCGCTGATGGCTGGGAAAGAGGTGGTGGGGAGGGGATGGCTGGGAAGGGGTTGGTGGGGAGGGGGTGGCTGGGAATGGGGTGGCTGGGAAGGGAGTGGTGAGGAAGGGGTGGTGGGGAAGGGGTGGCCGGGAAGGGGTGATGGGAAAGGGTGGTGGGAAGGAGTGGTGGGAAGGCGTGGTTGGGAAGGGGTGGCCAGGAAGGGGTGGCTGGGAAGGGGTGGCAGGGAGGGCTTGGCTGGGAAGGGATGGTTGGGAGGTGGTGGCTGGGAAGGGGGTGGTGGGGAGGCGGTGGCAGGGAGGGGGTGGCTGGGAGGGTGTAGCAGGGAAGGGGTGGTGGGAAGGGGGTGGCGGGGAGGGGGTGGCTGGGAAGGGGGTGGTGGGGAGGGGGTGGCGGGGAGTGGGTGGCTGGGAGGGGGTGGCTGGGAAGGGGGTGGTGGGGAGGCCGTGGAGGGGAGGGGGTGGCTGGGAAGGGATGGTTGGGAGGTGGTGGCTGGGAAGGGGGTGGTGGGGAGGGGGTGGCAGGGAGGGGTTGGCTGGGAAAGGGTGGCTGGCCAGGGGGTGGCTGGGAAGGGGGTGGCTGGGAAGGAGTGGCTGGGAAGGGGTGGCTGGGCAGGGGTGGCTGGGAGAGGTGCCTCACTCTGCTGGCCTGATGGCTCCTGGCTGTGCTTCCCTCCCAGGTGTACGAGCTCAGTGGAGAGCACCATGACGTACAGTGGTCAGTGAAGACTTACCAGGAAGCGGCTGGGAAGTTTGTGGAAACTCATCCTGAGTTTCTTGGAATCAAAATCATTTATTCGGATCACAGATGAGAGAGAACATTGCTGAGGAGCTGAGATTGGGAGACTGTGAGGCAGGCAGAGCTGCTAGGCTGGGAGGGGAGTGGCAGTTCAGGAGACGCCGTCCAGCACGGGTGCCAAGGGGCTTTCTGTGTGTGAGGACAGTAGTAGGAATGGGTCCTGAAGCCCGTCCTAGTTCAGGTCTTCACCACCAAACTGAAATGAAGAGCATGTCAATTTCCCAGATAATTCTTGGCTGTGACTCCATGTTGGCCTGGGTGACTCAGTTATGAGTATAATGGTTTTGCCTGAATGTTTGGATAGTTGGCCCATTATTTGGTTTCAATCTGTTCTGCATGCAGTTGCGTGGAAGTCCCTGATCAGGAAGACGTCCTGAGTGGCACTGGCTCACATCTGCATATGGAGAACCCCAGTAGCACCATGTGCGTGGCCTTGCATGTGGGTGAAACACCCACTCTTTTTTCCCAGGGAAGCACAGAAAGCTTTGCAGCTTCAGTGTCTTGACTTTACCAGGCAGAACCTCTCCCCTCATTTTAAAGAGCATCCAGTCTAAGGCTGGGACCTGTCCGTGGTCACAGCTGCAAAGGCAGCAGCCAGTGGGGTCACTCGGGGTCAGGCATAGGGTGGCAGCGAAGGGATCAGGACGGCGGCTCCTCTGCTCAGCCCACCCACAAGCCTGGGCTCTGGAGGGCATTGACTCGCCAGGAACCTCCTCCTGTGCCAAGTCCTCCTGAGTCCCCTCCCCTTCCATGGGTCCTGGGGCCCAGAGGAGCTGAGCTCTGGCCTGTGTGCCCATCCCCCTAGGAGGGAGCTTGAAGGATGGGCCCAGGTTCTGCTTAGTGGCTCCCTGGTGCCAGCTGCCCCTTGCCAGGGCCAATGGCAGGAGGGTGTGAGGGCTGAGCTGAGTGCACCAGTGCCCCCAGGTTTGCCTAGGCTCCAGAGAGAGGCCACAGGTGGAGCAGGCTAGGAAGGCTTTGTCCCCACAGAGCCAAGGATTGGAGCCAGAGAGTCAGTGGCAGGGCAGAGACCTGGAGCCTGTCGTGGGCTTGCGCCAGACCCTGTGTTTTGGGGTTTTTGTTGTCATGCTCCCTGCCTTGCCCCGGTAGGGTTTCTGCAGTGCCCAGCGTCCTGATGTAATCAGCAAGAGGCCAGATGGTTACTGGGTCCAGCCAACTCAACAGGGACTTGGGTGACCTGTGGCCCTTTGCAGGTGTCCAGTGGACACACAGCTGTCCCTGAACGGCATCCATGTTCAGGCCCCCTCACAGAGATGCAGGGAAAGTTGAGAACAAAGCCACTTGGCCTCCTCCAAATGCAGACCAAGAAGACTGTTCCCTTGGGTTCTCTGACCCCACCAACTTTTCAGAGACTACAGGTCTCCCAGTCTTTGAAGAACGGATTTGGGTTAAACGTCTCTCAGGGGTCACAGTGGCCTGGTCGGGGTGGGGTCAGGAGAGCAGGTGTGCCTCAGGTTTGGGAAATGGCTGCTGTGCACTCAGAGCCGCCCAGACCCGCACAGAGAGCATACTCTGGGGTGTTTATCTCTCTATCCATACTGGACACTGTCTCCTGGCTTCTCCATCTGTCTCGCAGATTCAAAGATGCGACTGTCATCGCAGAATCCATCCGAACAGCCATGGGGCTCCGGACCAAGTTCCCCATGGTGGTGGCAGGGTTCGACCTGGTAACCCATGCTGTGAACACGAGAGATGCCTGTTAAGGGTGCACGTGGGGATGCCTGTCTGGGTGGAGCGGCAGCTCCCTGGGATGGGAAAGCGAAGTGCCTGTGGTACCCCTAATATGCCAGGGACAGCCTCGGCCTGCTGACCCAGCAGGGCTGCTCAGAGCTCAGCGCTGATTCTGTTCAGGGGCCTGCAGAGGATGGCAGTCACTGGAGAAGGGAGAGCAGCCAGTTGGCTTACAAGGAAAGTTCCAGAATAAGGATGGCATTCAGGGAGTTCTGATGACAGTGATGGTCTCATTCCCCATGGCCCTGCCTGTGCCCTTCTTTCTACCCCACACTGCTCACCAAGGTGTGGCTCTGAAAACCCTCACTACCCCCTGTAGCATGCAGGGTGGGGGGTAGGGAATAATATCTGGAAACAGAGTCCAGGATGGAGCCAGCTCTTTGCAAATACTCAAGATAGTGATATTTGTTCCTGCCTTCTTTTGTATTCCATTTTCTTTCTCACCTATATACATATTTTTTGAGATGAAATCTCATCTGTCACCCAGGCTGGAGTGCAGTGCTGCGATCTCAGCTCACTGCAAACTTTGCCTCCCAGATTCAAGTGATTCTCCTGCCTCAGCTTCCTAATTTTTGTATTTTCAGCAGAGACAGTGTTTCACCATGTTGACCAGGCTGGTCTCAAACTCCTGACCTCATGATCCACTCACCTCAGCCTTCCGAAGTGTTGGGATTATAGGTGTGAACCACCGTGCCCAGCCACACCTTTTTCTGAAGCTGCACATTCGTAGGTGTTGTCATTGTCCCACACACCCCCCCACCAAATCAAAGCACAGCCAGGACAGATTTCTTAGGTGAAAGCTCATTAATCTCATTAGGAATCTAGACCCAAAGTGGTGGCACTGGCCAGGCACAGTGGCTCACGCCTGTAATCCCAGCACTTTGGGAGGCTGAGGCAGGTGGATCACCTCAGGTCAGGAGTTCAAGGCCAGCCTGGCCAGCATGGCAGAATCCCGTCTCTGCTAAAAATACAAAAATTAGCCAGGTGTGGTGGTCCGCACCTGTAATACCAGCTACTTGGAAGGCTGAGGCAGAATCACTTGAACTCAGGAGGTGGAGGTTGCAGTGAGCCAAGATTGCACCACTGCACTCCAGCTGGGCCACAGAGACTTCATTAAAAAAAGTCTAGATTAGGTCAGGACAGTGGCTCATGCCTGTAATTTCAGAACTGGGGAGGCAAGGTGTGAGGGTCGACAGAGCCTTGCTCTGTTGCTCAGACTGGAGTGCAGTGGCGTGATCTCCGCTGACTGCAACCTCCACCTCCCAGGTTCAAGCAATTCTCCTGCCTCAGCCTCCTGAGTAGCTGGAATTACAAGTGCCCACGACCATGCCTGACTCATTTTTGCATTTCTTTTTTTGAGACAGAGTTTTGCTCTTGTTACCCAGGCTGGAGTGCAATGGCGCCGTCTCAGCTCACTGCAACCTCCAACTCCCAGGTTCAAGTGATTCTCCTGCTTCAGTATCCCAAGTAGCTGGGATTACAGACATGCGCCACCACACCCAGCTCATTATTTGTGAGTGTGTATTTTTAGTAGAGACAGGGTTTCTCCATGTTGCTCAGGCTGGTCTTGAACTCCCGACCTCAGGTGACCCACCTGCCTTGGGCTCCCAAAGCTCTGGGATTACAGGTGTTAGCCACCACGCCGGGCCTCATGTTTGCATTTTTAGTAGAGACAGGATTTTGCTGTGTTGGCCAGGTCTTGGCCTCCTAATGTGCTAGGATTACAGGTGTGAGCCACTGCACCCAGCCAAGAGGTACGCTTTTAATCCTAAAGCACTCAGCTACAGA
>NW_022440364.1:6402-7281 GCF_009761245.1 Sapajus apella
TTTTTTTTTTTTTTTTTTTTTTTGAGACAGTCTTGCTTTGTCGCCAGCTGCCAGGTTGGACGGCTGGAGTGCAGTGGTGAAATCTTGGCTCACTGCAACCTCCGCCTCCTGGGTTCAAGCAATTCTCCTGCCTCAGCCTCCTGAGTAGGTGGGACTACAGGAGCACGTGGCCACGCCCAGCTAATTTTTTTTGTATTTTTAGTAGAGACAGGGTTTCACCATTTTGGCCAGGGTGGTCTCAATCTCTTGACCTCATGATCCCTCCACCTCTGCCTCCCAAAGTGCTAGGATTACAGGCTTGAGCTGCGCCTGGCCATCTCTGGGTCTCTTTAGGTCTCCCTCTGACTCTCCTTCTCCTCTCTCCCTGCCCGTCTCAGGCACTCAGGGCTGAAGCACTTGGGCCTGGGAGGTGCTGTGAGGAGCCAGGGTGGAAGGGGCTGGGTGCATACAAGACATAAACTCTGAAAATGGGGGAACTATTTCAGGGGAAAAATGAGCTCTCTTTTCTTTCTCAACTCTGTTCCTTCCCATTCTTTTTTTTTTTTTTTTTTTTGAGACAGAGTTTCACTGTTGTTATCCAGGCTGGAGTGCAATGGCACGACCTCGGCTCACCGCAACCTCTGCCTCCTGGGTTCAAGCAATTCTCTTGCCTCAGCCTCCCAAGTAGCTGGGACTACAGGTGCATGCCACCGTGCCCAGCTAATTTTTGTATTTTTGGTAGAGACAGGGTTTCACCTTGTTGGCCAGGATGGTCTCGATCTCTTGACCTCATGATCCACCCACCTTGCCCTCCCAAAGTGCTGAGATTATAGGTGTGAGCCACCGCACCTGGCCACTCCTTGCCATTCTTAAAAGGTTGCATGACAAAGGTCCTGGCAG
>NW_022440365.1:0-7280 GCF_009761245.1 Sapajus apella
GTGCATATATGTGTCTAATTTACTTTAGCAAGCATTATATAATGCTTACTATGTGCTAGACATAGTTTTAAGCATTTTATAAATAGCATGTGTAAACCTTCTAGGAACTCTTATGAGGTAGGTACCTTTATACTTCCCTTTATGCTGATGGAAAAAACTGAGGCATAGAGAGGTTATGTAACTTGTCCAAGGTCACACAGCCGGCAGAGAGATGGTGGGAACTCATGCAGCCTGGCTTCAGTTTAGATGTTTTGGATTGCTATGCCATAACCTTTGGAAAGTCTGAAGTATCATACAATTGGAAGGCCTCTTTACCTAAGGATACAGTCACTATTAGTTATACTTAGGAATGGAAGAAAAGAGGGGATGAAAGACATTTATTTATTCAGCATGTGCTTGATGCTTACCACCCATAAGGCACTCATGGGTGTAAAAAGAAAGACTTGGTTCCCATCTTTTAAGAGTTAAAAATTTTGGAGACTAAAAAATGGGCCTTCAATATTCTGATGGGCACAGATGAAGGGAGGGCATCCAGGGTGGAAAGATGGTACAAGCAAAGTTACAGTAAGGTAACTGCGGGAAAGTGCACAGGTGAGGTGGGCATGAGCAGACCAAGATGGCAGAGAAGGGGGTCCAGGGAAGAACTTACAAAGTACATGGTTGGGTAACAAACTGAAGGATAAGATTACATAAGTTGGCATGGGTGAGAGAGTCTTGAAACCCCCACTAAGAAGGACATAATGTATTCTATAGGTGTTGGTGAATCCACAGTGTTGCAGACAGTATGGTCAAAGCAATGTCGTAGTAATAATATGGTAAAGATATACAGGATGGCTTGGGGTGACCTCATTTAGTGTGGAGGAAGAAGTGACGGACAATAAGAAAAACAATCACTCTCTTTGACATTTTCTTAAACTTGACATGATTCTCTCTACCATGGAGTTCAATGCCCTCAGATGGTCCCAACATCCATCTAAGCAGCAATTTGTGGACCACTCTTAGTCAGCTACTTATGGCTTCCTCCCTAGAATTTGTACGTTCCTTCCTCTGCAGCTTCTCCCAAGCAAGTCCCTGAGCTGCCATCTCCCAGCACCTCCTCCTTTTGACATCTGACCCATTCTCCATGGCAAGCTTAAATCTCACCAATGGTTAAGTGTTCCCTGGCTCCTCAGCCAGAGGGATCTTATTCTTATGACTGCCAAGACAAGTATTGTCTTTCAAGACAGCTCTTCATTGAGACTTCAGCACACAGCACTTTAGCTGTGTGTCACAGATCTCTGTGTATCACCCAGATTGTGGACGGTCCTATAAGAACGGCCAGGGTACCAACCATGTTTATGTATCTTCAGATCCTTAAAACTGCCTCATATATAGTATAAGTAAAATAGGTGAGAATCAAATGAAGGATAAGAACCCATTTTAGAATAAGCTTGTCCATCCATTTATTCACGTAACAAACATTTATTAAATACCTACAATGCAGCTGGGATTGTTCTTTTCTATTCCTGGCTTCCAAAATAGCACCAGCAATAAATACCTGGGATTGGACTAATGGCATGACAAATATTTCTAAATCATTTGTGAAATATGGTTAGTGTTGGAATTAACGGCCTCTCAGAAAAGAAATGATGTGGTGGTTTGGCAGGGAAGGGGGATGAAAAACTGTATGTTAGTAACAATATTTCCTAACTCTATATAGCCTGCTGCTTCATGAAATCCATTAATCACTAAAAGCTCTTCTGAGAAACTACATTCTTTGGGTTTCTTATCAACTACCTAAGATAAAGATCAATTTTCTACAATCAATACTTAAGAGGACTCTAATTGTAGCTGAATTTCAGCAAGTTCCAAACTAACCAAACCACTGGGGTAGTACCACAGCCTTGGAATCCCATGTCCACTGTTTCTCAGGAAACTCTCAGGTTTGTGGGAAAAGCAGGGCTACCAGGGCCACCTTCAGCTGAATCCCAGGAACCTAACACAGCCTCAGAACCTCCCTCCAGGTTATGGCCTCTCCTTGGGCAAGCTGTCTCTCTGGCGGCTTGAGACACGGGTAGTGGGCAGGAATTCCCTCAAAAAGAGCACTCTGGATATTGTGTGCCATGATCTTTACACCTGCAACCTCCAGTTTCCTTGCTCTTTAGTATACTGGGCCAAGCTTGCTGATGAACACAGTCTCTGGAATGAGGAAGACCAGGATTTGAGTTCCAGTGCCACTGATTCCTAAGTGGGCAAGTTTCCCAATGTCCCTGAGCTCCAGTTCCTCCAGGGGAAAATGGGGATTAAATGACAGAATGTAAGCACACAGCATGGTGGGTGGTTATCATTCTTGACAGTGTCTAAGGTATGATGTAGAAGTAACAGTGTAGGCTTTGGACCTCATATCCAGGCTCTAAGCAGACAGGTGCAGGCCACTGTCTCCCAAAGGCAAAGCCACTGAGAGAACTGAAGTACAATAAAAGCAGACCAACAGATGCCTTTTTTGCTATTTCATGTGGAGAGCTGAGCTACCCTAAACCTCATAAAAACTAAAACAATGTATCAGTGAGGATGGCCTTGGAGGTGACTGCAAAGATACTTACATGTTTATAAAACACTCCTGAATTCACACTTTGGAAACATTTTTGGCCTATCTATAAACACCTTTTATAATTATCACCTTTTTCAACGTATGGTGACAATTATTCCAAAATCAGGTAGATATTAGCTCAGGTTTCAGGCGGCAATGTATACTGATTTTATTTATTCATCTACCAAACAGCTACTGAGTGTCTGAATACCGGGCACTGTGCTAGGCCTTGAGATTAGAGATGGAAGACATAATCTCTCCTCAGTAGGGATGACGCCAAGGCCAGCCTACTCTTACTGCACTACAAATAAGAAGTGGATATATACAGAGGTGGGAGAGGGGCAGTTGCTGGACTTCAGGCTAGGCTGAGTTGAAATTAGGTATACAAAAATTCCCAGGCTTCTTTGTAATCAGCTTATATTTAATTCTGTAAGCCAATTTAGGGAGAGAAAAAAATGGAGAATATATTTCATTTATATAAAGGATGTAAAGGCAGGAGAAGCCAGCCCTTAACATATTCCTACAATGGATCTCTCTGTTTCTCAGTTCCTATCCCATCTTCACCTCCCACTTAAAGCCTACAAGTGACACCAGCACTTTTTTTCTTGTTCCCAGCATCGGGGCTGAAAGAGTGGGCTGATGATCCCTGAGGTCACGAGTGGTCAGCAGGACTGTTACAATGATAAACTTTCACAAATCCACCTTCTCTCTCTGGGCCAATATGGCTCTTCATAAATCAGTGAAAGCAAAATTTATAAAACTTCAGTTATATTTGCCAAGCAGCATTTATAGGACAATTCACTTTGAGAAGCAGCATACTCATGGTTAAGAGTTCGGACTCAGCCAGGCACGGTGGCTCACGCCTGTAATCCTAGCACTTTGGGAGGCCGAGGTGAGCCGATCATGAGGCCAGGAGTTCAAGACCAGCCTGACCCACGTGGTGAACTCCATCTCTACTAAAAATACAAAAATTAGCCAGGTGTGGTGGCATGTACCTATAATCCCAGCTACTCAGGAGGCTGAGGCAGGAGAATCGCTTGAACCCAGGAGGCGGAGGTTGCAGTGAGCTGAGATTGAGCCATTGCACTCCAGCTTGGGTGACAGAGTGAGACTCTGTCTCAAAAAAAAAAACAAGTTCAGACTCATGAAACAGACTGCCTGGGTTCGAATCCTGCCTCTGCCCTTACTTGCTTGAGGTCTTTGGCAAGTAACCTAACCTTTCTGTGCCTCCAATTCCTTACTGTAAAATCAGAATTACAGTATTACTCACTGCCTAAGGTGGTGGAGAGGATAACATGCATTAACACATACGAAGAACACAGAAGACAGAGGCTGACATACAAGTTCCCAGTACATGTTAGCTATTGATATTTGAAAAGAATGCCATGAAATAATTCATTTTTAATAATAGGTAATAATTTTTCCATGATTAGAGGGATAATTGTTTCTAATAGAGGTAAAAGGAAGAAAATCAGCAGTATTTCCATTTATGTATTACTTTGATCTTGCATTGCTACAGAGAACCACCTGAGACTGGGTAATTTATAAAGAAAAGGGGATCCATTAACTCACAGTTCTGTAGGCTGTACAGAAACCATGGCTGGGGAGGACTCAGGAAACTTAAGGTGGAAGGTGAAGGGGAAGCAGGCATATCTCATGTGGCCACAGAAGGAGGAAGAGGGCAAAGGGGTAAGTGCTACATACTTTTAAACAATTGGATCTTGTGAGAACCCTATCATGAGATAGCATGAGCAGGATGGTGCTAAACCATCAGAAACCACCCCCATGATCCAATCACCTCCCACCAGGTCCCACCTCCAACACTGTGAATTACAATTCAACATGAGATTTGGGTGGGGACACAGAGCCAAACCACACCAGTGCATATGTTAAGTATTTTAGCAAAGCTCTATATTTTTATTTATTTATTTTGGGATGGGAGTCTCACTCTGTAACCCAGGCTGGATTGCAGTGGCACAAGCTCGGCTCACTGCAACTTCCACCTCCTGGGTTCAAGTGATTCTCCTACCTCAGCCTCCAGAGTAGCTGGGATTACAGGCACTCGCCACCACACGAGGCTGATTTTTGTATTTTTAGTGGAGATGGGGGTTTCACCATATTGATCAGGCTGGTCTTGAACTCCTCACCCCAGGTGATCCGCCCTGCTCAGCCTCCCAAAGTGCTGGGATTACAGGCATTAGCCACTGCACCTGGACACAAAGCACTTTAGAATAAGCAAATAGACCGAGGTGAACAATAGCACGAGATATGGTCTTTATGGTAAGTTTATCAAAGGAAATTGAGATACACTGTGGCTGCATTGAAATGAAATCAGCATAACAGTCTGAATTTATCATCAAATTATATTTATAATCCAAACAAATGCTTTGAACAAAAGGCACTGTCTGGGACTCAGCGCCCTGCTGGCTAGGGACTGCCAAGTAACCAAATGATAGGGCAAACGAGACGCAGAGACCAAGCAAAACAAAGGGAAAAATAGAGAACACATATGCAAAGGGAGGAAACAAGGGTAAGAAAAATCACAGGAATAATCAGCTTCTGTTCAGTGTAGCGTTAACACTTTTGTTTCAGGAGTAATCATACAGAGTAGCATTTTCTTTTCCTTTTTGGGGATTTAAAAAATGTTTTTATTTGTAATTGACACATAAAAATTGTACATATTTATGGGGTATAGTGTGATGTTTCCTTCTATGTATACATTGTATAATGATAAAAAATGACTAAAAAAGGTAATGTAGATAAAATGTTTGATGCAAAAATAACATTAATATTATATGAAAATGTGTACATTGTTAAAAAGTAAAAGCACTGGGCCGGGTGCGGTGGCTCATGCCTGTAATCCCAGCACTTTGGGAAGCCGAGGCGGGTGGATCACGAGGTCAAGAGATCGAGACCATCCTGGCCAACATGGTGAAACCCTGTCTCTACTAAAAATACAAAAATTAGCCGGGCATGGTGGCACGTGCCTGTGGTCCCAGCTACTCGGGAGGCTGAGGCAGAAGAATTGCCTGAACCCAGGAGGCAGAGGTTGCAGTGAGCCGAGATTGCGCCACTGCACTCCAGCCTGGCGACGGAGCAAGACTCCGTCTTAAAAAAAAAAAAAAAACAATGTGCTCAAGATCAATAAGAAGAAACATGAGGCAGACTTTTTTTTTTTTTTTTTTTGCTTTGAAAGCTCGTGTCACTTGCTTGTAATAGGAAATCATGTCATCCAGAGTTCAAAAGTAACTGTGGGGGCTTGTGGTAGGTTGTCGGGGGCAGGAGCGGGTGACATATGTGCAGAGCTAGGTCCGTGGCTCTGGTCAGGGCACTGCCCTGGGTCACTCTGTGCTGGCCAAGGCCTGCTTCATGCCTGCATGCGGAAAAACCAGTTCTCTTCTGACCCACAAAGCACTCCAACGGTGAAGCAAACTCAGGATCTCTCTCAGCCTAGAGATCTGACGGATGAGGCAGGAATTTTAAGTATTCGTAAAAAAAAAAAAAAAAAAAATTGTAGTATCTCACACTGACACAGCCAGGTGTGAGAGGGTCACTGGAGAAACCCCAACCGGCCTGCCCACTGGGTGGAGCCTCAGGAAGTTCACGGCCTTTGCAGTGGGAAGGAGAGGGTCCCTCCTCTTCCTGTGTAAAACCTGAGATTCAATCTGCCAGGCAGGAAGCACTGGAGCATGGGACACCAGTCTAGCAAGAGTCCCTGTTTCCTCTTTTCTTCCTTTTCACCAAATAAAATCCTGTCTTACCATTCAAATTGCAAGCCTAAATTTTCACGGCCATGGGACAAAGAACCCCGGTCTTTAGCTGAACTAAGGAAAATTCATGTAACACCATGGCATATTGAGATTTTGCACCCAGTAAATTTACAGAGTAGCATTTTTAATGGAGAGGTCTATGAATAACGAACTTGGATTTTGGTCCTGGCTTTGCTGCAAAACAACTCTGTAACCTCAGCCTTTCGGACCCTCAGCATGAGCCTCATCTATTAGAAATGACAACACAACAACATGAGGTCTCTCTACAGGACCAAAATTAGGGAGACAATCAAATCTAACTTTATACCTCAGGCACTTTGAAAAGTGTGGGATGAAAGACAAAGTACAAAGTAGAGGCGTGATCACAGAAGGAAAAATTGATCACGTAACTTCTGGGTGCAGAAGGCTTCCTTTCAAAAGAATTTTAATGTATCTTTAAAAGGAGAATATTTGATGAAGCTCAGAGAAAACAGTGTAGAATGACATTTAGGAGTAGTATATGAAAGCAGTGTCCATATTGTTATTCCAGTTTTTGTTTTCTGTTGGAGCCTTCGGTCTGCCATGCAGAGACTGTGTGACTCAGGGGCAAGGCTTTATCTAACTTCTACAAAGGAGGTGGTTGGTTGGTTGATGTGCCCTCTCAGGCCTTTTCTAACTCTAAAATTCTATTGATATCAAATCCATGATTTCAAATATTAATCTCATAATAATTAAATTCTGTAAGAATTTATTACTTTATTACTTGGGGAAGCATATACAATATACTTCTCAGTGTCAGGGTAGATGACAGGTAAAAATTTTTTTTTTTTTTTAGACAGAGTCTTGCTCTGTCACCCAGGCTTGAGTGCAGTGGCAGGAACTCAGCTCACTGCAACCCCCACCTCCCAGGCTCAAGTGATTCTCCTGCCTCAGCCTCCCAAGTAGCTGGGATTATAGGCACC
>NW_022440366.1:0-7276 GCF_009761245.1 Sapajus apella
GAAACACGTTTCTTCTAAAAGCAGCATTTGGATATTCCAGTGTGAAAGAGCCTGCAGGCCGTAATCAGAAACATGTTGCTCTAAAACAAAAACGAAGCTCTCTATCAGAATGGTTGTCAAGCTGTAAAATCATCTCAGAGAGATAAACTGAGGTGTGTTTGCAGCAGTTCAGAAATGCTTTGCTTCGAGAATCTGGAAACTGATATTTCCAGCCATATACACGCATAAGAGGACTACCAGTAAGACTGTGTTTAAAACACTGTAGAGACGTCTATTTCAACCTGCTCTGCTTTGTGATCGTTTACTTTAGGAAGTTGCATCTATGTTTAGATTCAGCAAGTTAGAAAAACGTTTCTTCTAAAATGTGCGTTTGGATATTCCAGAGTGTGTGAGAGTTAATTAGGCCGTAATGAGAAATATCTTGCTCTAAAACAAAAACGCAGCTCTCTAGCAGAATGGTTGTCAAGCTGTACAATCTTCTTACAGAGTTAAACTGACGTGTGTGTGCAGTAGTTAAGAAATCCTTTCGTTGGAGATTCTGGAAACAGATATTTCCAGCCATATACAGGCATATGAGAACTAACAGTAAGACTGCGTTTAAAACACTGGAGAAACCTCTAGTACAAACTGCTCTGCTTTGTGTTCGTTCACCTTAGGAAGTTGCATCTATGTTTAGATTCAGCGAGTTAGAAACACGTTTCTTCTAAAAGCTGCGTTTGGATATTCCAGAATGACTGAGACTAAAGGCAATAATGAGAAATATCTTGCGCTAACACAAAAACGCAGCTATCTAGCAGAATGGTTGTCAAGCTGTGCAATGAACACACAGTGTTAAACTGATGTGTGTTTGCAGCAGTTCAGAAATCCTTTGCTTCGAGAATCTGGAGACAGATATTTCCTGCCATTTTCAGGCATATGAGAACTAACAGTGGGACTGCGTTTAAAACACTGGAGAAACGTCTAGTTCAAACTGCTCTGCTTTGTGTTCGTCCACCTTAGGAAGTTGCATCTATGTTTAGATTCAGCAAATTAGAAACACGTTTCTTCTAAAAGCTGCGTTTGGATATTCCAGAATGACTGAGACTAAAGGCCGTAATGAGAAACATCTTGCTCTAAAACAAAAACGCAGCTATCCAGCAGAATGGTTGTCAATCTGTACAATCTTCTTACAGAGTTAAACTGACGTGTGTGTGCAGTAGTTCAGAAACCCTTTCGTTGGAGAATCTGGAAACAGATATTTCCAGCCTTATACAGTCATTTAAGACCTAGCGGTAAGACTGCATTTAAAACATAGGAGAAACGTGTACTTCTAACTGCACTGCTTTCTATTCGTTCACCTTAGGAAGTTGCATCTATGTTTAGATTCAGCGAGTTACAAACACGTTTCTTGTAAAAGCAGCATTTGTATATTCCTGTGTGAAAGAGCCTTCATGCCGTAATCAGAAACATCTTGCTCTAAAACAAAACGCAGCTATCTAGCAGAATGGGTGTCAAGTTGTAAAATCATCTTATGGAGTTAAATTGATGTGTGTGTGCAGAGGTTCTGAAAACTTTTCTTCGGGTAACCTGGAAACAGATATTTCCAGCCTTACACAGGCATTTAAGACCTAGCAGTCAGACTGCGTTTAAAAAACAGCATAAACTTCAAGTTCAAACTGTTCTGCTTTGTGTTCGTTCACCTTAGGAAGTTGCATCTATGTTTACATTCAGTGAGTTAGAAACACTTTTCTTCTAAAAGCTGCGTTTGGATATTCCAGAATGACTGAGACTAAAGGCGGTAATGAGAAATATCTTGCTCTAAAACAAAAACGCAGCTATCGAGCAGAATTGTTGTGAAGCTGTGCAATCAACATACAGAGTTAAACTGATTTGTGTTTGCAGCAGTTCAGAAATCCTTTGATTCGTGGATCTGGAGACAGATATTTCCAGCCATATACAGGCATATGAGAACTAACAGTAAGACTGCGTTTAGAACACTGGAGAAACCTCTAGTACAAACTGCTCTGCTCTGTGTTCGTTCACCTTAGGAAGTTGCCACTATGTTAAGATTTAGCGAGTTAGAATCACGTTTCTTCTAAAAGCTGCGTTTGGATATTCCAGAACGACTGAGACTAAAGGCCGTAATGAGTAATATCTTGCTCTAAAACAAAAACGCAGCTATCTGGCGGAATGGTTATCGAGCAATGCAATGAACATACAGAGTTAAACTGATGTGTGTTTGCAGCAGTTCAGAAATCCTTTGCTTCGAGAATCTGGAGACACATATTTCCTGCAATTTACAGGCATATGAGAACTAACAGTAAGACTGCGTTTAAAACACTGGGGAAGCGTCTATTTCAAACTGCTCTGCTTTGTGTTTGTTCACTTAGGAAGTTGCATCTATGTTTAGATTCAGCGAATTAGAAACACGTTTCTTCTAAATGCTGCATTTGGATATTGCAGAATGACGGAGACTAAAGGCCATAATGAGAAATATCTTGCTCTAAAACAAAAACGCAGCTATCCAGCAGAATTGTTGTCAATCTGTACAAGCTTCTTACAGAGTTAAACTGACGTGTGTGTGCAGTAGTTCAGAAATCCTTTCGTTGGAGAATCTGGAAACAGATATTTCCAGCCTTATACAGGCATTTAAGACCTAGCGGTAAGACTGCATTTAAAACACAGGAGACACGTGTGTTTCAAACTGCACTGCTTTCTACTCGTTCACCTTAGGAAGTTGCATCTATGTTTAGATTCAGCGATTTAGAAACACGTTTCTTCTAAAAGCAGCATTTCGATATTCCAGTGTGAAAGAGCCTTCATGCCGTAATCAGAAACATCTTGCTCTAAAACAAAAATGCAGCTATCTAGCAGGATGGTTGTCAAGTTGTAAAATCATCTTACGGAGTTAAATTGATGTGTGTGTGCAGAGGTTCTGAAATCTTTTCTTCGGGTAACCTGGAAACAGATAATTCCAGCCTTACACAGGCATTTAAGACCTAGCAGTCAGACTGCATTTAAAACACTGCATAAACGTGAAGTTCAAACTGTTCTGCTTTGTGTTCGTTCACCTTAGGAAGTTGCATCTATGTTTAGATTCAGCCAGGTAGAAACACGTTTCTTCTAAAAGCTGCATTTCGATATTCCATAATGACTGAGACTAAAGGCGCTAATGAGAATTATCTTGCTCTAAAACAAAAACACAGCTATCTAGCAAAATGTTTGTCAAGCTGTGCAATCCACATACAGAGTTAAACTGCTGTTTGATTGCAGCAGTTCAGAAATCCTTTGCTCCGAGAATCTGGAAACAGATATTTCCAGCCTTACAGAGGCTTTTAAGACCTAGCAGTCAGACTGCATTTAATACACAGGATAAACGTCAAGTTCATACTGCTCTGCTTTGTGTTCGTTCACCTTAGGAAGTTGCATCTATGTTTAGATTCAGCGAGTTAGACACACGATTCTTCTAAAAGCAGCGTTTGGATATTCCAGTGTGAAAGAGCTTGTAGGCCGTAATTAGAAACATCTTGCTCTAAAACAAAAACACAGCCATCTCGCAGAGTGGTTGTCAAGCTGTGCAATCAACATACAGAGTTAAACTGATGTGTGTTTCCAGCAGTTCAGAAATCCTTTGCTTCGAGAATCTGGAAACAGATATTTCCAGCCACATAAATGCATATGAGAACTAACAGTAAGACTGCGTTTAAAACACTGGAGAAACCTCTACTTCAAACTGCTCTGCTTTGTGTTCTTTCACCTTAGGAAGTTGCATCTATGTTTAGATTCAGCTAGCTGGAAACACGTTTCTTCTAAAAGCTGCGTTTGGATATTCCAGAATGACTGAGTCTAAAGGCCGTAATGAGAAATATCTTGCTCTAAAACAAAAACGCAGCTATCTAACAGAATGGTTGTCAAGCTGTACAATCTTCTTACAGAGTGAAACTGACGTGTGTGCAGTAGTTCACAAATCCTTTCGTTGGATAATCTGGAAACAGATATTTCCAGTCTTATACAGGCATTTAAGAGCTAGCGGTAAGACTGCGTTTAAAACACAGGAGAAACGTCTAGTCCAAACTGCACTGCTTTCTATTCGTTCACCTTAGTAAGTTGCATCTATGTTTAGATTCAGCGAGTTAGAAAGACGTTTCTTCTAAAAGCAGCATTTGGATATTCCAGTATGAAAGAGCCTGCAGGCCGTAATCAGAAAGATCTTGCTCTAAAACAAAAACGCAGCTATCTAGCAGAATGGTTGTCAAGTTGTAAAATCTTTTTATGGAGTTAAATTGATTTGTGTGTGCAGAGGTTCTGAAATCTTTTCTTCGGGTAATCTGGAAAAAGATATTTCCAGCCTTACAGAGGCATTTAAGACCTAGCAGTAAGACTGCGTTTACAACACGGGATAAACACCAAGTTCAAACTGCTCTGATTTGTGTTCGTTCATCTTAGGAAGTTGCATCTATGTTTAGATTCAACGAGTTAGAAACACGTTTCTTCTGAAAGCTGCGTTTGGATATTCCAGAATGACTGAGAATAAAGGCGGTAATGAGAAATATCTTGCTCTAAAACAAAAACGCAGCTATCTAGCAGAATGGTTGTCAAGCTGTGCAATCAACATACAGAGTTAAACTGATGTGTGTTTGCAGCAGTTCAGAAATCCTTTGCTTCGAGAATCTGGAGACAGATATTTCCAACCATATGCAGGCATAAGAGAACAAACAGTAAGACTGCGTTTAAAACACTGGAGAAACCTCTAGTACAAACTGCTCTGCTTTTTGTTCGTTCACCTTAAGAAGTTGCCTCTATGTTTAGATTTAGCGAATTAGAGAAACTTTTCTTCTAAAATCCGCGTTTGGATATTCTAGAGTGAATGAGACTAAAGGCTGTAATGAGAAATATCTTGCTCTAAAAAAAAAACGCAGGTATATAGCAGAATGGTTGTCAAGCTATAAAATCATCTTATTGAGTTAAATTGATGTGTGTTTGCAGAGTTTCTGAAATCTTTTCTTTGGGGAATCTGGAAGCAGATATATTCAGCCTTACCCAGGCATTTCAGACCTAGCAGTAAGACTGCGTTTAAAACACAGGAGAAACGACTAGTTCAAACTACTCTGCTTTGTGTTCGTTCACCTTAGGAACTTCTATCTATGTTTAGATTCAGCGAGTTAGAAACACGTTTCTTCTAAAAGCTGCGTTTGGATATTCCAGTATGAAAGAGCCTGCACCCGTAATCAGAAACATCTTGCTCTAAAACAAAAACGCAGCTATCTAGCAGAATGGTTGTCAAGCTGTGCAATCAACATACAGAGTTAAACCAATGTGTGTTTGCAGCAGTTCTGAAATCCTTTGCTTCGCGAATCTGGAAACAGATATTTCCAGCCACATACAGGCATATGAGAACT
This sequence comes from Sapajus apella, assembly GCF_009761245.1. NCBI lineage: Eukaryota > Metazoa > Chordata > Mammalia > Primates > Cebidae > Sapajus > Sapajus apella. The sequence continues at coordinate 5,379 of NW_022440366.1, forward strand.
AACAGTAAGACTGCGTTTAAAACACTGGGGAAACCTCTAGTACAAACTGCTCTGCTTTGTGTTCATTCACCTTAGGAAGTTGCATCTATGTTTAGATTCAGCAAGTTAGAAACACGTTTCTTCTAAAAGCAGCATTTGGATATTCCAGTGTGAAAGAGCCTGCAGGCCGTAATCAGAAACATCTTGCTGTAAAACAAAAACGCAGCTATCTATCAGAATGGTTGTCAACCTGTTAAATCATCTTACAGAGTTAACCTGAGGTGTGTTTCCAGCAGTTCAGAAATGCTTTGCTTCGAGAATCTGGAAACAGATATTTCCAGCCATATACACGCATAAGAGGACTACCAGTAAGACTCAGTTTAAAACACTGGAGAGACGTCTATTTCAACCTGCTCTGCTTTGTGATCGTTTACCTTAGGAAGTTGCATATATGTTTAGATTCAGCGAGATAGAAAAACGTTTCTTCTAAAATCTGCGTTTGGATATTCCAGAGTGTGTGAGAGTAAACGCCGTAATGAGAAATATCTTACTCTAAAACAAAAACGCAGCTATCTAACAGAATGGTTGTCAAGCTGTACAATCTTCTTACAGACTTAAACGGACGTGTGTGTGTAGTAGTTCAGAAATCCTTTCGTTGGAGAATCTGGAAACAGATATTTCCAGCCTTATACAGGCATTTAAGACCTAGCAGTCAGACTGCGTTTAAAACACAGGAGAAACATCTAGTTCAAACTGCACTGCTTTCTATTCGTTCACCTTAGGAAGTTGCATCTATGTTTAGATTCAGGGAGTTAGAAACACGTTTCTTCGAAAAGCTGCGTTTGCATATTCCAGAATGACTGAGACTGAAGGCGGTAATGAGAAATATCTTGCTCTAAACCAAAAACGCAGCTATCTAGCAGAATGGTTGTCAAGTGGTAAAATCATCTTATGGAGTTAAATTGATGTGTGAGTGCAGAGGTTCTGAAAACTTTTCTTCGGGTAACCTGGAAACAGATATTTCCAGCCTTACACAGGCATTTAAGACCTAGCAGTCAGACTGCGTTTATAAAACAGCATAAACTTCAAGTTCAAACTGTTCTGCTTTGTGTTCGTTCACCTTAGGAAGTTGCATCTATGTTTAGATTCAGTGAGTTAGAAACAGGTTTCTTCTGAGTTTGGGTCCTTTGTAGGGACATGGATGAACCTGGAATCCATCATTCACAGCAAACTGACAGAAGAGCAGAAGATCAAACACCGCATGTTCTCACTCATAGGCGGGTGTTGAACAATGAGAACACATGGACACAGGGAGGGGAACACTACACACTGGGGTCAGTTGGGGGGAAATAGGGGAGGGAGGGTGGGGGGTGGGAAGCTGGGGAGAGATAGCAAGGGGAGAAATGCCAGATGTAGGTGATGAGGAGGAAGGCAGCAAATCACACTGCCACGTGTGTTCCTATGCAACAATTTTGCATGTTCTTCACATGTACCCCAAAATGTAAAATGCAATAAAATAAATAAATGGGAAAAAATAAAAAAAATAATAAAAAAAAAAGAAACAGGTTTCTTCTAAAAGCTGCGTTTGATATTCCATAATGACTGAGACTAAAGGCGCTAATGAGAAATATCTTGCTCTAAAACAAAAATGCAGCTCTCTAGCAAAATGTTTGTCAAGCTGTGCAATCAACATACATTGTTCAACTGATGTGGGTTTGCAGCAGTTCAGAAATCCTTTGCTTCGAGAATCTGGAGACAGATATTTACAGCCATATACCGGCATATGAGAACTAACAGTAAGACTTCATTTAAAACACTGGAGAAACGTCTAGTTCAAACTGCTCTGCCTTGTGTTCGTTACCTTAGGCAGTTGCATCTATGTTTAGATTCAGCGAGTTAGAAACACGTTTCTTCTAAAA
>NW_022440367.1:0-7273 GCF_009761245.1 Sapajus apella
AAGCAGGCTAGGTTCCCAGAACTGCAAGTGCTCCAGTCTCTAAGGAAGGGCTTTTGGCCAAGATCGCCATTGGCCTGTCACTACAGAAACAGAGCCAACACATCAACACCTTGAGGCCAGGTGTTTACAACCAGTGTTCTCACCAAATGCTTCCTATAAACTATTACACATGCCAAGCCCAGTGGGTGAAGTAAAGGGACTTCTCTCAGTAGGTCCCCAACTACTCCCCAGATCCTCGCATCACATTTACACACAAATTCTTAGAGAAATGTCTGATTTCTCCCACACAGAACTGGAGACTTTGCTGCCAAATGAGATCACTGTGAGAGATAATACAGTTTGGGTCATGCCCTTCTGAGGACTCCCCTTCTGAGGACACCCCACTCAATCAGGTTGCTTATCACAGCAGTGCACTCTCCAGAGTGGCAGCAGCCCTAGGGCCCCCCAGCATCCCAGACAGGCCAGCTTTATAAGTTGAGCTGGTGAACTTGAAACTCAGAGTTCCTCACGGAAGAGCTACATGAAAAGCAGCTGCAACGTGAAGAAGGGCAGCTAACAGTCAACTTCCCCAAGTTAGGACACCCAGGCCTTCAGACATAGTATGAGGCGTGCGCACGCACGAGCGCACACACACACAACCCACATACACACGCATACATACACACACGCACACACAAATACACACACACACCACACACATCACACACACACATACACACACACACATACACACACCACACACACACGCACCACACACCACACACACACAAACCACACACACACCACACACACACAAACCACACACACATACCACACACACACACACACTACACACACCACACACACCACACACACACACACACACACACCACAACACACACACACACCACACACACACACACACACACACACACATACACACAAACCACACACACACACATACACACCATGGGTATTATCTATCTATCTAACATCTATCTGCATGTCTAAAGAGCTTAGCATTACGTTCTTTAACAGTCTGATCACCTTAAGTTCATTCCTATTACTTCTATTCCATAATTTTCTAGGGGATCATTAAGTATGAATTATTAGTACTTAAAAACGACAGGAAGGAACAAACACTTAAGTTTTTTACATTTCACAAAGTATATTTGAATGTTATTAGTTATATATTCACTCATTTGTGTGTGTGTGTGTGTTTATAATGCTATGAAATTTACATCACATCCTTCGCTTTGGCTGACAACCACAACAGTCAAGATGCATAACTGTTCCACTCCCACAGGGCTCCTCTGTTTCCCGCTTAAAGCCATAACCACGCCTCTTTTCCCAGATGCTTACCTCTGGTAAATATTACTCTTTTTCCATCTCTAGGATTTTATTATTTTAAGAATATTTGAGTGAATGTATACATCATGTAACCTTTTGAGAATTGCTGTTTTTTTTTCACATAACATAATTTTGTGGTGGTCCATTCACTTTGTGCAAACCCTTTTAATGTTGTCTAATTATGGTAAAATATTCTTGATGTGCTCATAGAAATGGTAACTCCAACTCCCATGCATATCTGCCTTCTGCTTGTATTTCTTTATGAAAGCCTAGTCTCCATTGTCCTTCCATGCCAAATCTGATAAATTACAGCACATGCTTATGGTAGAATTCTGAAGATCATTAAGGAGGATGTTTTGAAAGATTACTTAATATAATTTAAAACATTCAAATTGTGGTAAAAACATATATAAAGCATGACAACATTTTCATCATTTATTTAAAGACAGAAAACTATGAAACAGAATATTAAATCTGTTTACATATGGCTGGTGAAAGTACAGATGATGTTTATTCTCTTGTTTTACTTTTCAAAATAGTCTCCAAATGTTACGGATTACTGACTGAGGAATCTTAAAATTCTACTTTGAAAAGCTGACAAGACACACGCATGTGCAATTCTCAATTTGTGATATAATGGCGTTTTTTCTTTTCAGCATTTTTGGTCAGACACTAAAGGGGGCTGGATATATAATTAGCAGTTTTTTATTGTTATAGCTTTACATTTGATCATATCCCTTATAAAATCTCTCTTGAAGAAAACCCCAATAATAATCCTTGTCCTCACAGCACTGACATACTTACATAGAAGACACAGACACCCAATAGTCATATGTATCTATAAAACAGTTCACCAGGCTGGGCGCGGTGTCTCACTCCTGTAATCCCAGCACTTTCGGAGACTGAAGCGGGTGGATCAGGAGGTCAGGAGTTTAAGACCAGTCTGGCCAAGGTGGGGAAACCCTGTCTCTATTAAAAATACAAAAATTAGCCAGGTGTAGTTGTGGGTGCCTGTAATCCCACCTCCTCGAGAGGCTGAGGCACAGAATTGCTTAAACTCAGGAGGCAGAGGTTGCAGTGAGCCAAGATCATGCCACTGCACTCCAGCCTGGGTGACAGAGTGAGACTCCATGTCAAAAGAAAAAATAATTCATCAAAATTGGCAGATCATACTAGGGTAAAAAAAAAAATCAGAAATGAGTTTGTCTATTATCCAAGAGCCAGCTGGATAGAAATCATAAAATTGGCCACAATATGATGAAATTTGAAGAAATTGATTATTATTAGAGAGGTGATAAAAATAATAGAACATAGTGATAATAATAGTACCTACCACTAAATTGTCATGAGAAAAACATTAAATCGGAAACTGCATACGAAGTACTTAGCACGTGCTACAGACAGCACTCAAAATAGTAAAGAAAACACACGGCTAACCGAAGAGACAGACGCAAAATATCGAGTTCGAGTTGTTCACAGTGAGAAAGTTATTTGCTTCACCTTTAAAATCGTTTATTTTTTCTTTATTTTAAGTGTGTGCCAGGAGTTTTGGGGACAAAACAAATGCAAATATACAATTTGAATGAAGTGTGTAGAAATAATAAGATGGGCTGACCCTGACGCTTATTCTTATGTAATGAAATGAGAGTTAATCTAAGCAGAAATTGAGATCAGTACTTAGTTGTTTGTGCTTTCTAAGACTTTCCTCTGAATTTAGTTAATACAAGAAAATAAATCTAAATACAAGAAGTAGCAATATGTGGATTTGTTCATTTGTAAAATATCAGCATATATAAATATTTAGTATTCTATGTGAAAAAATATATATAATGTTACCTCCAACTTAGTTTGCTGTTAATGTGGTTGGCTCTTTAGAGCAATAAAAAAATTGCTCATGTAAATATCACATTTCTTCTGGTGACAGTTTACATAAATTGTAGGCTGTATCCTTATAAGAAACTGAATACCTCATTTGCACTAACCTTCCCAAAGTGAATAGACCTTGTAAATTCTACCCTTGTTTTCTCTATATGTTAGAATATTGAGGAGCATAATTTCAAGAGCTATGAGTAATGTAAAGTACTCCTGTATGCTTAGTGTTCATGAGATTAAGAAGGATTTATGGTAATTGATAGAATGAATCAGATACTTCTTGTAAGAATCTTTTCTGGATAGTGAATGTGCATAGGCTTTGTTTTCATTCCAACAAATTCAAAAAGGAAGAGAAAGAAACACAAACAAAATTGTGAAAAATTGTGAAGAGAAAAAGCTGCTTGAGTAGGGTGACTACGATTTACAACAACATGTTGTATTTTTCAAAATAGCTAGAACACAGGAATTTAAATGTTTCCGACAAACAGAGAAATGATAAATGCTCAAGGTGATGAACGTCCTAAATTTCCTAATATCCTGACTTTATCATTACACGTATGATACATGTAATAAAATATCACATGTACCTCGAAAATATTTATAGGTATTATGAATCAATAAAAAATAACAAAAGAGAGTCTTCTTATTTTCTATATTAGTTACATCCAAGCCACTCTCTTGCTGGAACAAATATGGGGGCCGATGATGACGATGATGATGGCAGTGGTAATAGTGGAAACAGTGATGATAGGTTGCTGCAAATAAACCTCTATTAAATGACAGGTAATTATGTGTCAGGCATTGTGCCAGCAAAATTTCAGATAGTAATTCAATTTTATGCCTTAGACAACTTATTAAGTAAATGTTATTTTGCTCACTTTGCACTAAAGAGGTAGACATTCAGAGAGTTGAATAATATGTTCCTAAAATTAATGAAAAACCATTAAGGAAAATAAAAGGGGTTTAATATAATACAGAAATAATCTTTGGTATGACCCAAATTGTGATATGCTGCCTGTGGATGAAAGAAAGATGGAAATAAACGCAAATGATTGTATAATATTGCTAATAAAGCAGATTTGAAGAGAACCAAGAGAACCATTCACAAATATATATGCATAGATACTTTATTCAGGGAGTGAAAGAAAAGTGACAATGGCACAGCTGGGAGAAGCTCATGCCCAGGTGACAGACAGACACAGAACACATCAACAGAATTCTCTGATGGTTCCCAGGGAGAGAGCTGCTGCTCTTTCTTCCAAAGCTGTGGGAGCTGGAACAGCTGAGGACTTCCTTTTCTCAGACTTCATCCGGACGGTGGTGGTATGACAGTCTCAGAAAGGAAATCTTTTGCTGTCAGGGATCATAACCAGCAGATCACAGGCAAAGGGGAAAGAAGCTCCCTGTGTATCCATGGTGGGCTTTGATGAGAAGATGCAGGTGGAGCTACAGAATGAGGTGGGCCAATTATCCTCATCCTTTCATGGTCCTGATCAACACTGAAACTGTTACTTGCTCTTGGGTGGACACTTTGGCTGGCAGGGTGGGGAAGGTGGCACAGGAGGACATTTCTGCTGGCATTGCTGAGGTGGGCAGGGCTCTGGACACTTTGGTGGTGGGCAGGGCTCAGGACACTTCGGGGGTGGACATGGCTCTGGGCGCTTTGGTGTGGGGCACACAGGAGGTGGCTGGCAGGGCTGCTTACACTGCTGCTGTTGATAAGACATCCTGCTGGAGTCTCAGAATCTGAAAGAAATGATATGACAGTGTTCACGGGAAGGGATTCCTACAGAGAGAGAAGCCAAAGCTTATGTAATATCATAGCATATTATTTTCCCAATTTCCAAAAATTTATTTGAACTCTTAGCTCCCTTTTCATGACTGACTATCTTCCATTTTCCACTTTAGCAAGGTGCTTCAGCAGACCTGGGAAATCCTGCCTTTTCTCATACAATTTTTCCAAAAAAAATCTCTGTCATAAAAAACGAATCATGTGATTCCACAAAAAACATCTTCAGAAAAGGCAGTCACAAGTGCAGACACCTCAGGCAATCTCACAAGCCATTCCTATCATCATTATCTGTTGTAAAGTCCCAGCGGGTTGACAGGAACAGAGCAAAGAGCTGTTCAGGAAGAATTCAGGCCCTCACACCTGCTGAGACACAAAACTTTGAAACGGATGCCAGAAAAACATGGAAAAGAGAAAAATGCCTCATCCTTTTCTCGTCTTCTAATAAATCTTTCCTATTAACATCTCTGTCCATATGGACCTATAACTCTGCGTTTTTTTAAAAGCAATCTAAACCACTGTATCATGTTGTCAAACCCTGTGGTTCATCCACTAAGTATCATCAAACCAATGATCATAGTTTTCGATCCTCCAAACTGGCTGTATTCAGATTAAATTCAACATTACAGAACACAAAAACAGAGCAACTCAAGGAAGCAGACTCACCAGGTTCTCCAAGGCAGATTGGTGCTCAGGTACCAGGAGTTTAGGAATCGTGCAGCAGGGAACCTCTTTATAGGTCTTGCTACCCCACCCAGCAGGAAGTGGAACTGCCTAAAGCTGGGCTGCTCCAGCAATGTCCCTACTAAAATGCAAATTTATCCATAACTGGCATGAAAGGCATTCTCAAACTAGGAAATATCCTGTTCTGGGATCTCCCCACTGGATTAAGTGCTCCTAACTCATGGAGGCCCTGCCTTAGATCTCAGTTTCAGTGAGTTATAGCAAAGAGGGAATTGGGAGATTCCTTAAGTGGTGGTAAAGATCTCTCTTTCTTGACTGGGGGCAATGAATCCTTCCTCTCTTACTCCTTCCCTAAATCATAAAACTTCCTACGCTGATCCACTTTAGCCGAATGCCATATTATTGTACATGAACCCATCTCTACCTCTACTTTCCAAGTACAATTTGCGAAAGGGCTAGAAGGAAGGAGAGACCTAACAACAGCCTGAGTTCTGGCCCCAGACATTTTTTGCTAAGTTATATAACCACAGACACATCAACTCTCCTCCCAGGAGCTGTAAACCGAGGAGCATCACACTTACCTCCGGGTTTGGAGGCACTGACGGCACTGGGTCATGTTTCCCCTTTTCAAGCCTGAAATTTTCTGCTCCTCTGTCTTTCTCTCACAGAACTCCAGATTTTACCTGTATTCCTTTTCTCTTGGAAGTTGTCTTCTGCACCCCTCATAGAGGCACTTGTGTCCAGGACATATACCAGAGTGAGATCCAGTCTCCCCAGTATGTTTGCTACTGCTGCCATCAAGGATGTGTACTACAGCCTTTCTATTTATGAAAACACACTCTTAGTCGCCACATTAGGGAAACGGAGAGAAGGGAACCAAAGTTACAGGCATTCACTTTACATCTATGTATTGAACCATGCCTATATGTTTCCCTGTGAACATCCTATAGAGAACAAGATGCAAAACTCACAGTATCTTACTGTAAATAATTAGAAGAAGGTTTGCAAAGTAGAGGACAGAGCACCTAAAGTCTGAAATCTAGGGGAATATGTAAACTAAATGTGATCCTATATGTTTGCTTTCTCCACCTCTCTTTCCAAACAACTTTTAATCTTTGAAAGACAGTAGTTTTTGTTTGGTTGTATGTTCTTCCTTTGTCTTTTTGAAAAGCCTCTAGCCCCATAACTTCCTAGGTTATCAACTCACAGCTCAGTGTATGCCTCTCGTCTGTCCCTTTCAGTACACATTGTTCACTCAGCACATATGTTGTCAATGTGAATGTCTTTCACAACTTTTTAAAATTCTTTCAACAGTCAGTGGGGCTACTAACATTGTATATTAAACATTTAAAATAGTCTTTCTGGAGCATCCTTATCTGGGCCATTAATAAGGAAGCTTTCCAAGAATGTGGTTTTTTAATTGGAGAAGAAGAAGGAAGAGGAAGAAAAGGAAAAGAGGAAGAGGAGTGACTCAGATTCTTTGGAGCACTCACCAGCTATGCTCCAGATAGAGCAAGAACACTGATTCAACCCAGCATCACATCGCTCAGTTAAGCAGGCTAGGTTCCCAGAACTGCAAGTGCTCCAGTCTCTAAGGAA
>NW_022440368.1:0-7272 GCF_009761245.1 Sapajus apella
TGAGTTCTGGGACCTCTTCTGCTTCCCCCATGGTGCCCAGAAACTAAATTTCAAACTACAAAAGGAATGCTACAGATTTCATTGCTGTAGAGGAAATGTCTGACATTTCTTCTATTTAAACTTAAATAACCCTATTGGGACTCACAGTTTCATATCTTGATTTCTGGACTACAGCTCTGTATTTTCAAACAAGATCAGAGTATTGAATAAACTCTTCTTGAATCTAATCATTAAAAAATTGTTTGTAGAGACAGCGTCTCAGTATGTTCCCCAGGCTGGTCTCAAACGCCTGTTGCGAAGTGATCCACCCACCTTGGCTTCCCACATTGCTGAGCTGACAGGCAAGAACCTCCACACCTGGCCTTTGGAGGTCCTCTTGCTTTGTGTGTTTCCACTGCTCCTTCTACCCAACTGTCGGTAAGATGCTCCTAAGGCATGATTCCAAATCTTTCTGGACAAATTCAGTGGATCCTGTGACATTTTACATGTAATAATACCTTTGCTTATTGCAGATGAACTAGACAATTCACAGTAACCTAGGTCCTAGAAATTTTTATATCTTTTTTGAGATAAAATTTTGCTCTTATTGTGCAGGCTGGAGTATAATGACACGATCTTAGGTTGTCGCAACCCCTGCCTCCTGGGTTCAAGAAATTCTCCTACCTTAGCCTTCTGAGTAGCTGGGATTAGAGGCATTTCCCAGACTCTCGGCTAATTTTGTCCTTTTTAGTAGAAATGGAGTTTCACCATGTTGGTCAGGCTTGTCTCGAACTCCTGACCTCGGGACATCTGGCCGCCCTGGATTCCCAAAGTACAGGCGAGAGCCACCATCCCTGGCCCAAAAATTTCATTTCTTGATCAACAAACCTGTTTCTGAAGAGATGCTTGTAGTCTAAATATGCAGAATCCTAGTCATTTCCCAGAGGAAGGGAACCACTGCAAGCTAACCTGGGAGGGAGTTTAGGATGGTTCTGAGGCCATGAAAGCCATTCATATTCACACATAAGAGGGTAGAGAAAGGGAATCCACATGTTTTCACCGCCTCCACGTCCTGAGTATAACTCGGTCATTGTTAAGTTGCACTACCTCTGGCGTCAGGGAGAACTGGATTTGAATCCCAGTGCCATCACTCTTTAGCACGTGATGGTGAATGTGTTTTTAACTCCTTTGAACCTCATTGTACTCATCTATAAAAGATGAGATTATTATGAGGTTTCCATAATGTAAGTGTGTAAAAATTGGTGTGGGCAAAATGACTGTAATTTAAAGGATAGGGTTGTTTTAAGGCTTCAATAAGGTAAGTGAGTAAAAATCTGGACACAATGCTTATAATTTTGTAAGTCTTCATTCTATACAGAAGGAGGATTGTTTTTCTCTCATTTCATTTTTAGAGCAAGTTTATAAAACTGTTGTTACATTTTTGACAAAATCAAACCAAGGATCCGAAAGACTCAATGAGTCACTATAGTCACAAAGCAGTTCACAATACATTTACTGGGTAACTGCCTGTTGAAAGTAGCAATGGTGATCACATTTAAAATCTTGTATTAAGAGAATGCTTTTCTCTTACATAAGCCTCTTTGTTGAAGCCATCAATTCTAAGTTGCCATATGAAGTGATATATTTAGTGTATAAATTTAGAAAATGTCCTCTATTGCTCTTGTTAATTTGATTGAATATATAAGTTAATTTCAAAAATGTAAATGGAATATGTATGGATTGAATGTGTATGTATGTATATATATATATATATATATATATATATATATATATATGAAACATAATTAGACATCACATAGTAGACTTAGCTCATGGCAATGTTTTTTCTGAAAGCACCTGCAGAAATCTGTCACTTTTGTAGTTTGTAAAAAACTCAGAGGTTACGGGGGAAAGGAGTTTCTATGAATTCCAGCTAGTGCAAGAGCCAGATTTGCCTTCAGTAACTTTAGCATAATTCATTGTAAGGTGATAATCCCTAGGAACTCCAAGGCAGTGAGAAACCTGAAAACTCTTAGCACCCAGGAATGAATGCAATGTGGGATGCAGTGGCTGGCAGGGCGGGGGTTGTGAGCCACGTGCCTGGTCTCTCAAGTTCCAAGTTGGCAGGGACACATGGAGGGGACTCTGGGCCTGATTGTTTCCTCTTAAGCAGGATGCGGTCTGGTTGGCAGGGCAACCCGCCTTCACCTGGTGGCCTTCAGTGGGTGCCTTCATTGGTTGTCTTTGTTTAGTGCCCTCAGTTGGTGCTCTTCAGTTGTTGGCCTTCAGTTGGTTTGGCAGTGGTGGAAGGAGAAGGAGCTCCGTCTGTGCTCTCTCCTCCTACAGTCACAGTTCTGAGACTTGTTGCACCTAGGCCCACTCTAAATAAACCAGGCAGGTTCACAACTTTTACACACAAGTCAGCTCAAGGTAGGTGGTGAGGTAAGCTGCGAACTGCTAGTGAGATGCAGCCCTGCGGCTGGGGGCTTTCCCATGCCAGTGTGACTTTGGAAGAGGTGGCATGTTCTGAGCTCTGCAGACATGGAAGCAAGTGAAGGCCCAAGCTGCCTTAGAAGAGCAGAGTTGCCCCAAGGAGACCACGCTGAAGTATCTCATGTGAACCAAAGGCAGCACCAGGCAGGGCCGAAGCAGGGGTTCTGTGAAGCTGTCCTGGGGCTCTGACATCCATGAGTGAGCAGCTAGAAAAGGCAGAGACCAGAAGAGAGGAGCAGAGGAGCCCAGAACATGCTGTCCCACAATGCCAGCCCCAGGCAGGGCCAGCTCGGAGTGTGGTGAGCAGAAACATCCTGATCCTCCATTAACCATGAGGTGGAGGTGGCAGTAGCTCCTGACCCCACTGCTTTGGAGCCTGCCCAGTTGGGTTTGGGAGCTGGCCAGGGTCCTGACTTGCAGCACATTGGTGACCAGAAGACGACCAAAGGTAGGGAGGCAACAAATACTGCTTGGCTCATCTATATGTTGTGTTATGCTCATCCATAAAAGATTTAATACAGCAGGAGCTCCTCTGGCCACTGCTGACTCAAGGTTCCCCCCAAAGACATCCACAGCCTGGGGCTCTCCCTCCTGCTGCTAGCTAGCTTTCCCAGTCCCAGGCCCCAAGCAGGAGGACTGGCTCTGCCTCAAGTCCCCACCCATTCTTCTTTCTTCCTATCCCAATGCCTAGTTCTGTTTCCTCTTCATCTTTCCCCAGGCTGCTTGAAAACTGGGTTTTCAAAATACAAAATGTAAACTACAGATTTCATTGCTGTAGAGAAAGTGTCTGACAGCTTTTCCAGTTAAACTTAAGTACCACGGTCAGACTCAAAATTTTATACCTTGAATTCTACACCAGACCTCTTTATCATAAAGCAATGTTAGAGGAACTCTTCTTGATTCTAATCATATAAAATGATTTTTTGTAGAGACAGGGTCTCACTCTGTTGCCCCAGCTAGTCTCGAACTCCTGGCCTCCAGTGATCCACCCACCTTGGCCTCCCACATTGCTAGGATGACAGGCCGGAACCACCACACCTGGCCTTTGGAGGTGCTCTTGCTTTGTGTGTATAGTCTGGTCTTCCTGCACAGCTGTCAGGAAGATGCTCCTGCAGCATAGTTCTAAATCTTTCTGCACAAATTCAGTGGATCCTGTGATTTTTTTTTTTTTACGTGGTATAGCAATATGTTTTTTAGAGAAGCTAGACAATTCACAGTTAGTAACCTGGGGCCTAGAAAATTTTATTTCATGATCAACCCATCTCTTGTCCTAAAAAATGTCTTTTCTTAATCAAAGCACCTGTTTAAAAGGAGCTAAATATGTGGTCTAAATATGCAGCTTAGCAATCATCCCCAAGAAAAAGGGGACCACTGCAAGGCAACCTGGGAGGGAGTTTAAGATTGTTCTGAGGCCATAAAAACCAATGAAATTCACACATAAAAGGGGAGAGAAAGGGAATCCACATGTTGTGACTCGCTCCGTATGCTGGGTACGACTCAGTCTTTGTCATGTTGCACAACCTTTGGTGTCAGAGAGAATGGAATTTGCATCCTATTTCCATCACTCATTATGACGTGGTGGGGAATGTGTTTTTAACTTCACTGAGCCTCAGTTTGCTCGTCAATAAAAGACTGGCGTGTTATGTGACTTCCATAAGGTAAGTGTGTAAAAATCTGGCCATAATGACTGTAATTTAAAATACAAAGTTGTTACGTGGCTTTCATAAGGCGAGTGTGTAAAAATCTGGGCATATTGTCTGTAATTTAAAACATGGGGTTGTTATATGGCTTCCATAAGCTAAGTGTGTAAAAATCTAGACTCGATGCCTATAAATTTGTAAGTGTTCAATATGTAGAGAAGGAGGATTCTTTTTCTCTCATCAAATTTTTAGAGCAAGTTTATAAAATCGGTGTGATATTTTATAGATAATCAAACCAAGAGTCAGAGAGATTAAATAAGTCACCATAGTCACAAAGCAGTTCACAATACATACTGGGTAATTGTTATGTATTAGTTGTAATGAGGATCACCTTTAAAATCTTGTATTAACAGGGTGGTTTTTCTCTCCCATAAGCCTCTTTCTTTGTTGAAACCATAAATTTTAAGTTGCTCTATGAAAGTGAGCATTAGAAAATTGTGATGAACTTAGTGTACAAAATTTAGGACATTTTCTCTATTAGATTGTTAATTAGGTTGAATATGTGTGGTATTTTCAAAAAAGGTAAATTGAATATATATGTATTGAATATATAAAAAACTTTACATTGTAGGGTAGCGGAGATCACGCCATTGCTCTCCAGCCTGGCCAAAAAGAGTGAAATTCCATCTCCAAAAAATAAAAAAGTAGGAGTGATGATCACATTGAAAATCTTGTATTATGTGGTGGTTTTCTCTTACCTAAGCCCCCTGGTGTGTTGTAACCATAGATTCGAAATTGTTCTATCAAATTGATGATTAGAAAAAATGTGATGCATTAGTATATAAATTTTGGAAAATTTTCTCAGTCTTGTTAATTTGCTTATATATGTTCATTTAAAATTATGACTACAAATGTGAATATGTATTAATATATTTCATATATTGTACCAATTATATATATCAAAAGATCACAGAGTAATCTCAGTTCATGGCACTGTTTTTTCTGAAAGCACCTGCAGAAATTTGCATTCTCCGTAGTTTCCAGAAAACTCAGAGGCCATGGGAAATGAGGATCTTTGAAAGTCATGTAGTGCAAGAGGTACATTAGGATACAGAAATTTCACCAGAATTCACATTTATAATTCACAGTAAAGAAAGTTGCTACCAGCTACCAATAAATGAAAGGTGTGGTGAGGTATTGGGGGGGTGGAGCTTTGTGAGCCAGTGCCCTGACTCCAACCTCACAAATGACAGGCCGACGCCTACAGGGAACTGACGTCCTGATTGGTTCCTCCTAAGCAGAGCGTGATGTGGTTGGCAGGGCAACCAGCCTCCATTAGGTGGCTTTCATTTAGTGCCTTCAGTGGGTGCCTTAAGTTGGTGCCATTTGGTTGCGTTTCCTGGGGAGAGACAGAAGGTGCTCAGCTCTGCAGACATGGGGACAAGCAGAGGCCCAAGCTGCCCCAGAAAATCAGAGGGGCCCATGGGGACCACGCTACCTTATGGCAAGTGCACCCAAGCCAGCCCCAGGCAGGGCTGGCAGAGGGGTTCTGTGGAGCTCTTCTGCGACTTTGACATCAATGAGTGGGCGGCCAGCAAAGGCACAGGTCGCAGCAGGCAGGAGCAGAGGCTCCTGGAACATGCTGTCCCCCAATGCCAGCCCTAAGCGGGGCCAGATGGTAGTGCGGTGGGCAAAGTCATCCTGCACTCTGGGATCCATGAGCCAGAGGTGGGAGCAGTGCCAGGCACGCATGCTTGGAGCCTGCCAAATCTCGTTCCGGAGTCCTGACCTGCAGCACATTGGCGAGGCGACCAGAAGACGCCCAAAGGTAAGGAGGCCACAGATACTGCTTGGCCAGATATCTCTAGTCATTGCTGACCCAAGGTACCCCTAGAGGCATCCACAGCCCGGGGCTCCTCCCTCCTGCCCCTAGTTGGCTTTCCTAGGCCCAGATCCTAGGCAGGAGGACTGGCTCTGCCTGGAGTGCCCACCACGTCTTCTTTCCCTGTTGCATCCAGTCGGTTTCTTTTCTCCTTGCTTCCCAAATGCCTACTTCTAGGCCCTCTTCTTCTTCCCCTCAGCTGGTCAAAAACTAAGTTTTCAAAATACAAATGGATGCTACAGATTTCATTGCTGTGGAGGAAATGTCTGAAAGCTCTTCTATTTAAACTTAAGTAGCCACATTGGGACTCACAATTTTATATCTCGAGTTCTAGACGAAAGCTCTCTATTCTAAAGCTTTGGCAGAGGATTACAGGTACTCTTCCTGATTCTAATAATAAAAAATAATCATTTTTTGTACAGACAGGGTCTCACTGTGTTACCCAGGCTGGCCTCAAACACCTGGCCTCTGGTGATTCACCCACCTTGGCCTCCCACACTGCTGGGATGACAGGCAGGAACTACCGCACCTGGCCTCTGGAGGCGCTCTTGCTTTGTGTGCTTCTGCAGGTCTTCCTGCACAGCTGTCAGTTACATGGTGCTACAGCACAGTTCACCCTTTCTGCCCAAATTCAGTGGATGCTGTGATTTTTTACATGGAATAGGCTTTTATTTATTGCAGAGAAGCTAGACAATTCAAAGTAAGTAACCCATGGCCTAGAAAATTTCATTTCTTGATCAACACACTTTTTAAATGGTTATGCTTATGGTCTAAATATGCAGATTCTAATCACCCCCAACAAAAAGGCAACCACTGCAAGGCAAACTGGGAGGAAGTTTAGGATTGTTCTGAGGCAGTGAAAGCCACTGAAATTCACAAATGAGGGTGTAGAAAAGGGAATCCATATGTTTTGACCCCTCTGTGCTCTGGGTATAACTTGGTCCTCATTAAATTGCACCATTTTGGGCATCAGAGAAAAACTGGAGATGAATCCCAGTTCCATTACTCATTATGATGTAATAATGAGCGTGTTTTAAACTCATCTGAGCCTCAGTTTGCTCAACCATAAAAGATGTGATTTTTGTGAGGCCTCCATAAGGTAAGTGTGTAAGAATCACGGCAAAATGCTTATAATTAAAAAGAGGGTTGTTATGAGGCTACTATAAGGTAAGCAGGTAAAAATGTGAACACAATGCCTATGATTTTCTAAGTGTTTAATATATGAAGAAGAAGGATTATTTTTGTCTCATTTAATTTTTAGAGCAAGTTTATAAAATT
>NW_022440369.1:0-7272 GCF_009761245.1 Sapajus apella
AAGCAGGCTAGGTTCCCAGAACTGCAAGTGCTCCAGTCTCTAAGGAAGGGCTTTTGGCCAAGATCGCCATTGGCCTGTCACTACAGAAACAGAGCCAACACATCAACACCTTGAGGCCAGGTGTTTACAACCAGTGTTCTCACCAAATGCTTCCTATAAACTATTACACATGCCAAGCCCAGTGGGTGAAGTAAAGGGACTTCTCTCAGTAGGTCCCCAACTACTCCCCAGATCCTCGCATCACATTTACACACAAATTCTTAGAGAAATGTCTGATTTCTCCCACACAGAACTGGAGACTTTGCTGCCAAATGAGATCACTGTGAGAGATAATACAGTTTGGGTCATGCCCTTCTGAGGACTCCCCTTCTGAGGACACCCCACTCAATCAGGTTGCTTATCACAGCAGTGCACTCTCCAGAGTGGCAGCAGCCCTAGGGCCCCCCAGCATCCCAGACAGGCCAGCTTTATAAGTTGAGCTGGTGAACTTGAAACTCAGAGTTCCTCACGGAAGAGCTACATGAAAAGCAGCTGCAACGTGAAGAAGGGCAGCTAACAGTCAACTTCCCCAAGTTAGGACACCCAGGCCTTCAGACATAGTATGAGGCGTGCGCACGCACGAGCGCACACACACACAACCCACATACACACGCATACATACACACACGCACACACAAATACACACACACACCACACACATCACACACACACATACACACACACACATACACACACCACACACACACGCACCACACACCACACACACACAAACCACACACACACCACACACACACAAACCACACACACATACCACACACACACACACACTACACACACCACACACACCACACACACACACACACACACACCACAACACACACACACACCACACACACACACACACACACACACACATACACACAAACCACACACACACACATACACACCATGGGTATTATCTATCTATCTAACATCTATCTGCATGTCTAAAGAGCTTAGCATTACGTTCTTTAACAGTCTGATCACCTTAAGTTCATTCCTATTACTTCTATTCCATAATTTTCTAGGGGATCATTAAGTATGAATTATTAGTACTTAAAAACGACAGGAAGGAACAAACACTTAAGTTTTTTACATTTCACAAAGTATATTTGAATGTTATTAGTTATATATTCACTCATTTGTGTGTGTGTGTGTGTTTATAATGCTATGAAATTTACATCACATCCTTCGCTTTGGCTGACAACCACAACAGTCAAGATGCATAACTGTTCCACTCCCACAGGGCTCCTCTGTTTCCCGCTTAAAGCCATAACCACGCCTCTTTTCCCAGATGCTTACCTCTGGTAAATATTACTCTTTTTCCATCTCTAGGATTTTATTATTTTAAGAATATTTGAGTGAATGTATACATCATGTAACCTTTTGAGAATTGCTGTTTTTTTTTCACATAACATAATTTTGTGGTGGTCCATTCACTTTGTGCAAACCCTTTTAATGTTGTCTAATTATGGTAAAATATTCTTGATGTGCTCATAGAAATGGTAACTCCAACTCCCATGCATATCTGCCTTCTGCTTGTATTTCTTTATGAAAGCCTAGTCTCCATTGTCCTTCCATGCCAAATCTGATAAATTACAGCACATGCTTATGGTAGAATTCTGAAGATCATTAAGGAGGATGTTTTGAAAGATTACTTAATATAATTTAAAACATTCAAATTGTGGTAAAAACATATATAAAGCATGACAACATTTTCATCATTTATTTAAAGACAGAAAACTATGAAACAGAATATTAAATCTGTTTACATATGGCTGGTGAAAGTACAGATGATGTTTATTCTCTTGTTTTACTTTTCAAAATAGTCTCCAAATGTTACGGATTACTGACTGAGGAATCTTAAAATTCTACTTTGAAAAGCTGACAAGACACACGCATGTGCAATTCTCAATTTGTGATATAATGGCGTTTTTTCTTTTCAGCATTTTTGGTCAGACACTAAAGGGGGCTGGATATATAATCAGCAGTTTTTTATTGTTATAGCTTTACATTTGATCATATCCCTTATAAAATCTCTCTTGAAGAAAACCCCAATAATAATCCTTGTCCTCACAGCACTGACATACTTACATAGAAGACACAGACACCCAATAGTCATATGTATCTATAAAACAGTTCACCAGGCTGGGCGCGGTGTCTCACTCCTGTAATCCCAGCACTTTCGGAGACTGAAGCGGGTGGATCAGGAGGTCAGGAGTTTAAGACCAGTCTGGCCAAGGTGGGGAAACCCTGTCTCTATTAAAAATACAAAAATTAGCCAGGTGTAGTTGTGGGTGCCTGTAATCCCACCTCCTCGAGAGGCTGAGGCACAGAATTGCTTAAACTCAGGAGGCAGAGGTTGCAGTGAGCCAAGATCATGCCACTGCACTCCAGCCTGGGTGACAGAGTGAGACTCCATGTCAAAAGAAAAAAAAAATTCACCAAAATTGGCAGATCATACTAGGGTAAAAAACAATCAGAAATGAGTTTGTCTATTATCCAAGAGCCAGCTGGATAGAAATCATAAAATTGGCCATAATATGATGAAATTTGAAGAAATTGATTATTATTAGAGAGGTGATAAAAATAATAGAACATAGTGATAATAATAGTACCTACCACTAAATTGTCATGAGAAAAACATTAAATCGGAAACTGCATACGAAGTACTTAGCACGTGCTACAGACAGCACTCAAAATAGTAAAGAAAACACACGGCTAACCGAAGAGACAGACGCAAAATATCGAGTTCGAGTTGTTCACAGTGAGAAAGTTATTTGCTTCACCTTTAAAATCGTTTATTTTTTCTTTATTTTAAGTGTGTGCCAGGAGTTTTGGGGACAAAACAAATGCAAATATACAATTTGAATGAAGTGTGTAGAAATAATAAGATGGGCTGACCCTGACGCTTATTCTTATGTAATGAAATGAGAGTTAATCTAAGCAGAAATTGAGATCAGTACTTAGTTGTTTGTGCTTTCTAAGACTTTCCTCTGAATTTAGTTAATACAAGAAAATAAATCTAAATACAAGAAGTAGCAATATGTGGATTTGTTCATTTGTAAAATATCAGCATATATAAATATTTAGTATTCTATGTGAAAAAATATATATAATGTTACCTCCAACTTAGTTTGCTGTTAATGTGGTTGGCTCTTTAGAGCAATAAAAAAATTGCTCATGTAAATATCACATTTCTTCTGGTGACAGTTTACATAAATTGTAGGCTGTATCCTTATAAGAAACTGAATACCTCATTTGCACTAACCTTCCCAAAGTGAATAGACCTTGTAAATTCTACCCTTGTTTTCTCTATATGTTAGAATATTGAGGAGCATAATTTCAAGAGCTATGAGTAATGTAAAGTACTCCTGTATGCTTAGTGTTCATGAGATTAAGAAGGATTTATGGTAATTGATAGAATGAATCAGATACTTCTTGTAAGAATCTTTTCTGGATAGTGAATGTGCATAGGCTTTGTTTTCATTCCAACAAATTCAAAAAGGAAGAGAAAGAAACACAAACAAAATTGTGAAAAATTGTGAAGAGAAAAAGCTGCTTGAGTAGGGTGACTACGATTTACAACAACATGTTGTATTTTTCAAAATAGCTAGAACACAGGAATTTAAATGTTTCCGACAAACAGAGAAATGATAAATGCTCAAGGTGATGAACGTCCTAAATTTCCTAATATCCTGACTTTATCATTACACGTATGATACATGTAATAAAATATCACATGTACCTCGAAAATATTTATAGGTATTATGAATCAATAAAAAATAACAAAAGAGAGTCTTCTTATTTTCTATATTAGTTACATCCAAGCCACTCTCTTGCTGGAACAAATATGGGGGCCGATGATGACGATGATGATGGCAGTGGTAATAGTGGAAACAGTGATGATAGGTTGCTGCAAATAAACCTCTATTAAATGACAGGTAATTATGTGTCAGGCATTGTGCCAGCAAAATTTCAGATAGTAATTCAATTTTATGCCTTAGACAACTTATTAAGTAAATGTTATTTTGCTCACTTTGCACTAAAGAGGTAGACATTCAGAGAGTTGAATAATATGTTCCTAAAATTAATGAAAAACCATTAAGGAAAATAAAAGGGGTTTAATATAATACAGAAATAATCTTTGGTATGACCCAAATTGTGATATGCTGCCTGTGGATGAAAGAAAGATGGAAATAAACGCAAATGATTGTATAATATTGCTAATAAAGCAGATTTGAAGAGAACCAAGAGAACCATTCACAAATATATATGCATAGATACTTTATTCAGGGAGTGAAAGAAAAGTGACAATGGCACAGCTGGGAGAAGCTCATGCCCAGGTGACAGACAGACACAGAACACATCAACAGAATTCTCTGATGGTTCCCAGGGAGAGAGCTGCTGCTCTTTCTTCCAAAGCTGTGGGAGCTGGAACAGCTGAGGACTTCCTTTTCTCAGACTTCATCCGGACGGTGGTGGTATGACAGTCTCAGAAAGGAAATCTTTTGCTGTCAGGGATCATAACCAGCAGATCACAGGCAAAGGGGAAAGAAGCTCCCTGTGTATCCATGGTGGGCTTTGATGAGAAGATGCAGGTGGAGCTACAGAATGAGGTGGGCCAATTATCCTCATCCTTTCATGGTCCTGATCAACACTGAAACTGTTACTTGCTCTTGGGTGGACACTTTGGCTGGCAGGGTGGGGAAGGTGGCACAGGAGGACATTTCTGCTGGCATTGCTGAGGTGGGCAGGGCTCTGGACACTTTGGTGGTGGGCAGGGCTCAGGACACTTCGGGGGTGGACATGGCTCTGGGCGCTTTGGTGTGGGGCACACAGGAGGTGGCTGGCAGGGCTGCTTACACTGCTGCTGTTGATAAGACATCCTGCTGGAGTCTCAGAATCTGAAAGAAATGATATGACAGTGTTCACGGGAAGGGATTCCTACAGAGAGAGAAGCCAAAGCTTATGTAATATCATAGCATATTATTTTCCCAATTTCCAAAAATTTATTTGAACTCTTAGCTCCCTTTTCATGACTGACTATCTTCCATTTTCCACTTTAGCAAGGTGCTTCAGCAGACCTGGGAAATCCTGCCTTTTCTCATACAATTTTTCCAAAAAAAATCTCTGTCATAAAAAACGAATCATGTGATTCCACAAAAAACATCTTCAGAAAAGGCAGTCACAAGTGCAGACACCTCAGGCAATCTCACAAGCCATTCCTATCATCATTATCTGTTGTAAAGTCCCAGCGGGTTGACAGGAACAGAGCAAAGAGCTGTTCAGGAAGAATTCAGGCCCTCACACCTGCTGAGACACAAAACTTTGAAACGGATGCCAGAAAAACATGGAAAAGAGAAAAATGCCTCATCCTTTTCTCGTCTTCTAATAAATCTTTCCTATTAACATCTCTGTCCATATGGACCTATAACTCTGCGTTTTTTTAAAAGCAATCTAAACCACTGTATCATGTTGTCAAACCCTGTGGTTCATCCACTAAGTATCATCAAACCAATGATCATAGTTTTCGATCCTCCAAACTGGCTGTATTCAGATTAAATTCAACATTACAGAACACAAAAACAGAGCAACTCAAGGAAGCAGACTCACCAGGTTCTCCAAGGCAGATTGGTGCTCAGGTACCAGGAGTTTAGGAATCGTGCAGCAGGGAACCTCTTTATAGGTCTTGCTACCCCACCCAGCAGGAAGTGGAACTGCCTAAAGCTGGGCTGCTCCAGCAATGTCCCTACTAAAATGCAAATTTATCCATAACTGGCATGAAAGGCATTCTCAAACTAGGAAATATCCTGTTCTGGGATCTCCCCACTGGATTAAGTGCTCCTAACTCATGGAGGCCCTGCCTTAGATCTCAGTTTCAGTGAGTTATAGCAAAGAGGGAATTGGGAGATTCCTTAAGTGGTGGTAAAGATCTCTCTTTCTTGACTGGGGGCAATGAATCCTTCCTCTCTTACTCCTTCCCTAAATCATAAAACTTCCTACGCTGATCCACTTTAGCCGAATGCCATATTATTGTACATGAACCCATCTCTACCTCTACTTTCCAAGTACAATTTGCGAAAGGGCTAGAAGGAAGGAGAGACCTAACAACAGCCTGAGTTCTGGCCCCAGACATTTTTTGCTAAGTTATATAACCACAGACACATCAACTCTCCTCCCAGGAGCTGTAAACCGAGGAGCATCACACTTACCTCCGGGTTTGGAGGCACTGACGGCACTGGGTCATGTTTCCCCTTTTCAAGCCTGAAATTTTCTGCTCCTCTGTCTTTCTCTCACAGAACTCCAGATTTTACCTGTATTCCTTTTCTCTTGGAAGTTGTCTTCTGCACCCCTC
Source organism: Sapajus apella (assembly GCF_009761245.1). Classification (NCBI taxonomy): domain Eukaryota; kingdom Metazoa; phylum Chordata; class Mammalia; order Primates; family Cebidae; genus Sapajus; species Sapajus apella. Next base: position 6,398 of record NW_022440369.1, read on the forward strand.
ATAGAGGCACTTGTGTCCAGGACATATACCAGAGTGAGATCCAGTCTCCCCAGTATGTTTGCTACTGCTGCCATCAAGGATGTGTACTACAGCCTTTCTATTTATGAAAACACACTCTTAGTCGCCACATTAGGGAAACGGAGAGAAGGGAACCAAAGTTACAGGCATTCACTTTACATCTATGTATTGAACCATGCCTATATGTTTCCCTGTGAACATCCTATAGAGAACAAGATGCAAAACTCACAGTATCTTACTGTAAATAATTAGAAGAAGGTTTGCAAAGTAGAGGACAGAGCACCTAAAGTCTGAAATCTAGGGGAATATGTAAACTAAATGTGATCCTATATGTTTGCTTTCTCCACCTCTCTTTCCAAACAACTTTTAATCTTTGAAAGACAGTAGTTTTTGTTTGGTTGTATGTTCTTCCTTTGTCTTTTTGAAAAGCCTCTAGCCCCATAACTTCCTAGGTTATCAACTCACAGCTCAGTGTATGCCTCTCGTCTGTCCCTTTCAGTACACATTGTTCACTCAGCACATATGTTGTCAATGTGAATGTCTTTCACAACTTTTTAAAATTCTTTCAACAGTCAGTGGGGCTACTAACATTGTATATTAAACATTTAAAATAGTCTTTCTGGAGCATCCTTATCTGGGCCATTAATAAGGAAGCTTTCCAAGAATGTGGTTTTTTAATTGGAGAAGAAGAAGGAAGAGGAAGAAAAGGAAAAGAGGAAGAGGAGTGACTCAGATTCTTTGGAGCACTCACCAGCTATGCTCCAGATAGAGCAAGAACACTGATTCAACCCAGCATCACATCGCTCAGTTAAGCAGGCTAGGTTCCCAGAACTGCAAGTGCTCCAGTCTCTAAGGAA
>NW_022440370.1:0-7268 GCF_009761245.1 Sapajus apella
GTGGTGGTGGAATACTGAGGCCGTGGTGGTGGAATACTGAGGCTCTGTTGGTGGAATACTGAGGCCGTGGTGGTGGAGGAATACCGAGGCCCTGGTGGTGGAATACTGAGGCCGTGGTCAGGGAATACTGAGGTGGTGCAATACTGAGGCCGTGGTGGTGGAATACTGAGGCCGAGATGGTGGAATACTGAGGCTCTGGTGGTGGAATACTGAGGCTCTGGTCGTGGAATACTGAGGCCATGGTGGTGGCCCTCCCTCATCCCAGCCAGGCTGTGCATGCATCCTGATCGGATCCCCCAACCAGAGACTTAGGCAAATCTTCCACCACAGGAAATTAGGCCAATATAGAGGAGTTTCTCATCAGCATAATGGCCTTCTCCATCTGCTGCTGGAGAATGAGACCCAGCCACCACCTGCCTCTGCCCCAGGGGATGCCAGGGCAGCAGGACTCTTCCAAGTGTCAGTGGAGAACATAGGGTCCGGTTGGATTCATAGAAGGCAACAAGGGGCATGTCCCAACCATCTGCTTACTTGGACTTGAGATGCTGAATGGTGCCCATACATCGAAAGGCACCCTTTACCATGATTGCCAGCCGGGTACACAGCGCCTCACATTCTTCCATGCTGTGGGGCAGGAGAGAGAGGGTGAGCAGGGGAGGACTCCCACCCACCTTCCCCAGCCCTGGAAATCTCTTGCCTGTGGGATGTGAGGACCACTGCCCTCCCTTCTCTGATGATGCTCACGATGACGTTCCACAGCATGCGGCGTGCCTGGGGGTCCATCCCTGTGGTGGGCTCGTCCTGAGGGGGAAGGTGGAGAGAAGGTGGGAGGCACAGGCTGGGAGCTGGCCCTTCTGGTTGCTGCTTCTTCCTGGACTGGCTCCCCTGGGGAGGATGAGCTGACAGACAGCACACACAGTCACTCCCCAGTTGAGCAAGACAGGGGTATCCTGGTGCAGGGTACAGAAGGTAGGAGGTGGATCTGAGAGTAAAGAAGCATGGTGTCCACCCCGGGCCCATTTCAGCCCGCGAGGGAATTAAAGTGGATTAAGGCAATGACAGAATTCTCCTCAAAAAAGAAAATCCTGCAAATATGTCAGGAGGCAGGGAGGTCACTCAGGTCACTTCCCTGGTTCCCGCTATATCTTGTGCCTGTGCTCTTATGATCCTTGGGTTGTGTGGGCATGGCCTCAGGCCTGGCCCAGCTCAGGGGAGGGTCACACAAGCCTTTGACCCAGCTCAGTGCTCCTGTTTGGGGACCAGACACCAACAGGCCGCAGAGCAGGCTAAACTTCCTGGCTGTGAGCTGGTGGCCCCAAAGGAGACATCCTGAGAATGCATAGTGAGACTATGCCATGACTTGCTTTTCTCCAGAGCTGCATGAACCAAACACTGGTCCAGTCACTCAAAATGAGCAACACAAGAAACCGTCCAGACAAAAGCCAAATTGCTGCAGTTTCTAAATCTGCTGACCCAGAACCTATTTCCCCAACCTGAGAGACACAGCACTTGGTTTAAGCCCTTGGGGTGGCACAAGCCTGCATTTACCAGCAGCACCAGCGGTGGGCAGCCAATGAGCGCGATGGCTGTGGAGAGTTTCCGCTTGTTGCCCCCACTGTACGTGCCAGCCAGGCAGTCCGCATAGACAGTCAGACCCAGGCTCTTAATACTCCAGTCTGCGACCTAGAGAAAAGAAAGAAATCCCATTTGGAGAAGACAAGAAAACATCCAAACCTCCTCCAGTTCGAAGCCTTGGCTCCCAGATCTCACGCCTCTAGAATGAAAGACCCAGCTAGGCTGAAACAGGCTGCCTGCTGGCTCCTGTCCTCTGGCATATGCTTCAGGCACCAGACAGGGTCTCTTTCACTCTGTCTTGGATCCCAGGGTGGCCCGGTCAGCTCACCACCTGTTGGGTGTAGCCCCGTGGGAAATGGCCTTCAACCTTACAAACAGCAAGATGGTGGGTCTCGCCCAGTGTCCTGGACCATGGCTAGGAGTAGGGGAGGAAGGGTCCGTTTGAGAAGACGGTGAGTTCCAGACCCGTTGGTCCCACCCCTCAAGAGAGTCACACCTGAAGCCTTGTGCATACGACACGTACCTATGGAACAGGCACTGAACCAGGCACGGAGAACAATGTGAACACAGACTGCGGGGTGGTGACAGTTAAACAGAATACTGGCAGATTATTACAATGCCATGAGGAACGATGACAGAGATACCAGGTATGTGTGCACATGCACAGGAGGGGATTTAGGGAAGCCACTGGAGACAAGCTCACCATGCTTCTGCCTTCTGTACTTGTCCCCCGTGTCTAGAATGTTCCTCCCTAGGTGTGCACACGGGTCCCTCTCTCACCTCTAGTTCTTCACTCAGGTCCTCTCCTTTGTAGGCTCTTTCTGGGCCATCTGACCTCAAAGTGCAAACCCTGCCCTAACAATTCCTCCCTGCATTTCTTTTCCCTAAGAACTTTTCACTCTTGAATGTACTGGAGATTTTACCTATTTATCTACAGATTGTCTATCCCTCCCACTAGAATGTAAGCTCCTTTTTTAGCTTTTTATTTGGAAATAGTTTCAAACTCACACAAACATATAAGAATAAAAAATAGTGCATAGAACACTATTAACTAATAAACTCTTCTCTCTCTCTCACAGACACACATACACACGCACACACACACAAAATTTTTTGTGACTCATTTGAGGGTAAGTTACTCATTGTGGCCCTTCACTCCTAAATACCTCAGGGCATATTTCCTAAGAATAGGGATATTCTCTCACATAACCACAGTACATTATCAATGTCAGTAAATTGAACGTTATGATCCATTTATCTAATCTACCATTCACAGTTAAGTTTTGTCAGCTGGTCCAATAATATCCTCTATCATTTTTTTTCTCTTCTGCACAAGATGTGGTCTATTGTCTGTTTTCAGTCATTATACCTATTTAGCCTCCTGTGCTTGGAGATATTTCCATAGCTTTTTCTTTGTCTTTTATAACTTTTATATTTTTGAAGAATGCAGCCTCTCTCTTTTACTTTTTTTAAGTCTCCTTCTTTGGAGCTTGTCAGAAGTTTCCTCAGGATGATTCCGGTCACATATCTCCAATCTGGATACTACATAAGTGAAATTGTGTCCTTCATAGGGTATCACATCTTGGGGCATGAGATGTTCATCTGCCCCTTATAGGTGATGTTAATTTTGATCACCCAGTTAAGGTACTATCTAATTTCTCCATTATAAAATTATTATGCTTCTTTCTTGCAACCAATAAGCAATCTGTACAGAGATATTTTTATTCCTTTAAAATTACATTATTATTATCTTTTTTGTAAGAGACAATCTTGCTCTGTTGCCCAGGCTGGAGAGCAGTGGCATGATCTCAGCTCACTGCAGCCTCAACCTCCCGGGCTCAAGCATTCCTCCCACCTCAGCCACCTGCGTAACTGGGACTAATTTGTTAATTTTTTTGCAGAGATGGGGTCTCCCTATGTTGCACAAGCTAATCTGGAACTCCTGGTCTCAAGCGATCTTCCCACCTTGGCCTCTCAAAGTGCTGTGCTTACAGGTGTAAGCCACCATGCCCAGCCCATTATTTTTTTTTAAAGTACTTTCTTACTTTCTGGCATAAGATATTCCATGTTCATTTTATACCTATGCCATTCCAGCCCTGGAATCTATTATTCATTGGAGGAATCAGGGTTACTTTTAGTGGGGAATATTATTAAGACAAAAGTCTGAGCACTAAGTGTGCTCATGGCTACTGGGATGTTTTTGTTTTTTGATCCTTTCAGAATTCAGGAATATTGATATGCATGGGTTTGTGGGTACGTGCAGATGTGTTCCTATGTGTATGAAACATGAACACATCTGCATGCAACCACAAACACACGCATATCATATTCCTGAATTCCCAGTGCTATCTCCAGTTTCAGTCCATGGCCTCACAGTTCTTTCTTGCTTTTCCCCTTTCCATATCTGTAGGTCCCTTCTTTTACAATGAGAATTCTGGGTCTTAATAACACCAAAACATTTATTAATTTATTAATCGTGTAACACATCTAAAATTTTCAGAATCACATTGGCCATACACCATAAAAAACAAACTAAAAAGAACTCAGAAATTATTTGTAGTCCTTCTCCACAACTCCACCCTGCCCAAGAATGAGGATATACAGTCAAATACTGTGTTAATCAGTTGTTTGTATTAGCTCTATTCCCCTTTTGCAGGATTATGTATTTATTTGAAATAAAATTGGGTTTCTTTGTCTAGTTTGCTGTCAGAATTAGGTTTTCTTTATGTTTCACTTTTGCCTACTTCCCATTCTTACTGATTTTGTTGTGGAACATTAACATGCTTCCACAAGTTAAAACTAAACAAAAATATATCCCCAGAAGTGCTATTCCCTCCCATTTTCTTTCTTCCCAATTGCTTCTTGTTGATCACCAAATTCATTGTTTTCTGGCTTATCCTTTCTGTGTTCTATTTGCAAAGCTAAGCAGACATACGTTTACTTTCTTGTTTTTCCTTCTTTCTAACATAAAAAGTAGCATTTTATATGTTTTGTTTTCCACTTTACTTTTTTTTTCATCTCTGTATCAGTTCACTGAAATTTTCCTTTTTCCTTTTTATAGTTGCATAAGACTTTATTGTGTGTCTGTACCATACATTATTCAACCAATCTATAATGACTAAACATGCAGGTAAACTCCAGCATTTTGCAATTACAAATGCAACAGATCACCTTGTACATACTCATTTTGTACTGTGGGAGATGTATCTTCAGGAAAAGCTCTTAAAACTGTAATCGCTTAGTCAAAGGATAAACACATATATCGTTTTGTTAGATATGGGAGTGGGAATTTTTCTTTGTCTGTCTCATTCACTGCTCTACCCCTGGTTTCTAGAAGAGTACTTGGCACACAGTAGGCACATAGTAAACATTTTTTGGAATGAATGAATGAATGAATAGCATCCTTCAGTTTCTTATCTCCAAGTGAATGCACTCTCAGGAAACAGGCTTGTAATTAACCAGATTCCTATGTGGCCACAACAAATCATTTTTTACCTTTTCAATTTCCTCTGCTGGTACACCTCGAAGCCGGGCATAAAAGTAAAGATGTTCTCGTCCTGTGAGCAGCTCATCAATTGCATCAAACTGAGGACAGTAGCCCATATTTTGATGGACTTCAGAAATATTGGTTAAAATACTGCAAGAAAAAAAGCAATGAGTGATTTTCCTGCAAGGGGATGGAGGGATGACCACAGAGCTAGGGCTGGAGAAGCTTCTGCCAATGGGAAAAGGAAGCTGCTTCTTCTCTTCTCATACTTGGCTTCAGAAATGCATACAATATTTGGGAATCAAAACAGGGGCCCTTTGATTAGAAACTGAATCCTGTCAGATTCTTCCATGTTTCCATGTCTGGGATTAATTGAATCCATGTTACACCAAAAGTCAGCTTTCATTTTGGATCAGATCACCTCACATGTGAGTTTAGAAACAGAGGGAAGGTCAGGTTTAAGAAAATAATTAATGGTTTTAAATATTCTTCAGACATTTGGAAAGTAACTAGAAAAGATGGATGTGTCCCGATGGAAGTAAACTTCTCTATCTGTGTTTATTGGCAAAGATAGCAATGAAAGAGGAGCCAGTCAGATAACTACTCACAGCAAGAGGCCTGCAAGGAGCAGGGCTAGAGCAAGTTGGGTTCCATCAACTCCTTTTGGCTAAAATATTCACCCCCACTATAAAATATATTGCCATGATGGAAAATAAACTATACATAGACATTTGGTCTAATCTCATCCTTTTCTTCTTATAGTTTAGGGTATATGAATAAAGGATGGATGAAATATGATGGCACAGAGAGAGACCATTGCAGTTCCCACAGTGACAAAAGCCACCAGAGGTATGGCAGGGCCAATTAAAACTACCCAGGGAAGCAAGGAGGGTACATCTCCAAATTAGCAGGAGCTACCCCACCAGAGAATCCCAATTCCGTGTCTTAAACCTGTATTTTCTTTCTAGCGTCCAGCTCAGTTTTACCTTCTGGACGTCAGACTGTGTCTCACTTGGACACAGTTATAACTTGATGTCTCATAAATGTGCTCATGGAAAATTCTATGATATCCTTTCCCCTCCTCCACCCTGCCATGACTCATTTTGTCACCATCATGCAGTCACCTGCATGGTCACTTGCAGGTGAAGCTGGATCTGTTGAGATAGACTTAGCCGTGACCTGGCTTTACCCCTGCCTGTCCCTTTTCCATAAACCCAGTAGGGCTGGTTACGGAGGCCAAAGAACCAAATCATTGTGTCTGAGCCAGTGAAGCATGCTCAGGACTCTTCCTGCCCACTCAGCATTGGGCCATGCTGAGGATGGCTTTCAGGGGAGAGAAAGAGCCCCCAGTCAAGCAGATGCTGCACAGATGTCAGCAGCACCTTACTCCACTTACAAACCAGGGCAGAGGCTCCCTCTGGGCACCTCTACTGTGTGTGCTGAAGTTTTACTGTTCAAGCTTTTCCTGCAGCCAGGAAAGAGGCAAACAAGTGAGAGCCCATCCTCTCTGTCCTGCCCATAGGGGACCAGTTTGTTTAAACATACTTTATTACAGAGAGCAGCAGTCACCCTCCAGAATCCAAGGGCACACGCCAGTTTTTCCTTTATGCTCCTTGGTCTGGCAAAGCCAAACTTCAGCCTACAAATAGCCAATGCAGGTTAAGCCCTCTCAAGGGCCTATGAATGAGCCTCCATATAGAAACTCAACCCAGAGGAAGGATGCCTCATCACAGGGGTTCTTAACGTGGGATCCAAGGGCTCCTGCAGGATCATAAATGTGAACCACAGCTCAGTAAATTCCCTGAAACTTTTTGCAAAAATGTGTGGAGGGAGGTAATGGGAGGCAGTGGTGCATTTTCATAAGAATAGGGTACAAATATTCATCAGATGCTCAAAATATTCCATGACCTCAAAGAGATTAAGAACCACACACTTAGTGCTTCCCAGATCTTTCCAAGAATCTATGCCAACAGAAGAATCTCTTAACAATCACAATTCAGTTCAAATTTCTGGTGGGTCTATGTGTTGGGTTTTTTGGGCCATGCCCTCTGGGAGGCCTCCTTCTCTGTATAGATCTTTCAGGGCCTCATATAGACCCTAGTGGAGGGTCTGATGGTCACCCTTCCTCTTCTGGGAGAGGGGCATGGCCCAGGACCTGCGAGAGACTCCCTGAGACAGGAGGAGCAGGACACTCACCTCTTGCCTG